>NW_021284185.1:193817-275755 GCF_002162155.2 Triticum dicoccoides
TATAATGGCGAGTGTCTCAAAACTCTTCCTAGCTCAAACTGACAGGATGGGCACGAAATTTTTTCGACCAATTTTTTTTTTTCGGCTGCCCGGACCCAAAAACTGGAAACGGGTCAAAAAAAACTTCCTATAATGGGACCTGTCTCAAAACACTCAGAAACACCTAAAAATAGGATAGCCAGAATTTTTTTCGAAAAATGCGTTTTCGAATTTTTTTTTTTCCGAAACCTACTCCGGCAAGGAAACACAAATCGGAATCTAGATGGATCCCGAAAACAAACCTAATAAGCAAAGAACTCGGATTGGTGGTGGATATATGGTGGTGGTATATGGCAGCGGTGGTGGTAGCGGTGGTAGTATATGGATATGGATCGGTGGTGGTATATGGACACGGATTGGTGGTGGTATATGGATACGGATTCGATGCGGTGGTGGTAGATGGCAGGGGCGATGATGATGGTGCGGCGGCGGCGTGACAACTTATGACCAGAACTCGAAACTCTATAAGACTAGACTCTAAGACCAGCAACTAGACACGACGATGGAACCGCAAATTCAACAAAGCAAAACCCTAAAAAGATTATGCAAGGCTCAGATTGGTTCGGATATGATGAACTAACCCTAAATTTTTTTTTTGTGGCTTTTTCGTGGACTATAGGTATGAAGAGCAGACTCGATCTAAACTACTAAAAAAACTGTAAAATCTCACCGAGCAACCTGGAAATCTGATACCACTTGATAGAGGCGAGGGTCCCGATCTTTCGATGAGATGATGGATATCGCTTTGGTGGAAGTCGACTTTGACGATCCGACTACGAACGTGCGAGGACGTCGCGCCTTAGCAATCGCTAAACCAACTACGAGAGGTTATTGACCACGCCGGAGCACGATCAACCTGACCACGAGGGTCTGTTTCCTGCGAGCAAACGAAGAACAAGCAAGAAACTAAGATTGCAATCTGGATATTGCGAATATAAGATGAAAGCTTTATTGATCAAGGTGGGGTTCTTTGACGCCTTTGTCTGGTCGTTGAACACAAACGAAGTACGCGAAGTTGCAGCTATGGCGAACTTTTAATCTAAACAAAACCCAAAGTCTAAACGATGCCCTAAGGGCTGTATATATGGAGGAAGAGGGGGGGAATTTCGTGGCCCTTGGTGGAGGGGTCCGAAATCAACCCTATCTCTTGTTTCCCCACACATACGGACTCTAAAAATAGCCTATACTTATGTATTTCGAAATTACATGGGCCTAGCCCAATAATAAGGTGACGCAGCACCTAAAATAGCCTCGGGACGAAATTTATGAAGTGGCATCTTGTATATTTCGTCCAAGGCTTCATGCACCCATTATGGTGGCTTCAAAGTCCTGAAATCATCACTTGTAACTCCGTTCTTGTTCCCCTTGCGCATGCCATCATCTCCATGCTTGTTCTTGCTCCAATGTTCATCCTTCTCCAAGCTAGGCCCTTCATTTGTAAGCAAAACAAATGTATCCAATTTAGGCAGCATCATATTCTCATGAACATTAGAATCATTACCAAGAAACGAAAGTACCTGGTAATTTAGTTGGCGTGCACGAGCTCTAGTAATTGGTCCAGTATGTATAGCAGCAGGGGCTGTGGGTGTAACAATTGTATTGATGTCCTCATCACGCCTCCCCATGCCTAAGTGCTCGCGCTGGCCATCTCCCTCGCCGGGGTGCCCCGCCAAGTTTCCTCTGCTGCGTCGCCGCCTGAGTCCTCCTCTGCGCTGAGCCACATCCTGCATCGATCGAACGCTCATCCTCAATCATTGACCGCGCCCCCTCCTCCTCCTCGTTTGATCCAGTCAAAACCCAAGCCCCACTTCGTCAGGCTCAACCAGCGCCCGCCGGCCTGCCTCTTCCACCGGCTGGGCTTGGCCAATGGTGAGGCCACCCCAGCGCACCTCAGTGTTTTTTTCTTCTGTTGGGCCAGATCTCAGATTTGGCCTGACGCCTTTTTTTCTGTACAGAACGAATTTCCTATTATCCAGAGAAAACTTATTTTGCAGAAAAACCCCTAAGCTTCATGCATATCCTAACTCACCAACCGTGCATCATATGTAAAAACATTAAATATGTAAAATGCCTATAATTTTGCCTACTTTCATAATATCCAACTTTCATGCATGTTTAAAATGTTTAAAACGATGTTTGCTTTTAATTTGCATAATTGTCATGTTAAAATGATTTATTTCATAACTAAATAACCGTAGCTCCAAACTTAACAAACTTTATATGTAAATGGGGTATAAAATGCCTAGTTTAACATGGTGGCTTTACTTTGCATGTTTAACAACTCTAAAATATGGTTTAGGGCAGAATAGTACCAAATTCATAATATGCATATGAGGATTTTCCGGACTTGTTGCTTGTTGGTCTGGCCTCATTTAAACTTGCCTGGATAGGGAGTTTTCATATGCTTCACCCCTTGCCATGTTTAATAACATTTAATATGGTTGCATATTGAGCTCCACTTAACTTGTAGTTTAGTTTGTGCACTTTGCCATGCCATGCATTTTTAAAACGGACATGCATTATACTTGGTTGTGCATCATGCCATGTTTATGTGATGGTTGTTTACTATGTTGCTTGCTTCTTTCCGAGTTGCTTCTCTCGTTAGCTTTGGTTCCGTTCCGGAGTTGTGAGGATTCGTTTGACTACGTCCACTTGTCTTCTTCATGGTCTCATTCTTCTTCCTTGCGGGATCTCAGACAAGATGACCATACCCTCGAAATCACTTCTATCTTTGCTTGCCAGTTGTTCGCTCTATCGCTATTCATGCTACCTACCACTTGTTATATCATGTCTCCCATATGATGAGGACATGACTACCTTGGATATGACCAAAAATATTGCATATATGCATATTTGTCACGTGATTTCTAGTGCAAACTATTCAATAATCTATTTATGTTATCCAGAACAAAAATACTTCACACACTTTTGTGTTTTGTCTAATTGCAGGTGTATGGGAAATTTGTACAATCCACATATGAAGATAAGGAAGAAAGAGATGTTTATTTGCTGTCCAAAAAGTTCTCTCACGTCACTTTTGGCCCAAGAGAAGATAGAGTCCAAGTCTCTCACGTTCTGGATTCAGATTCGGACTGCACAGACACACCTGACTCAAAACGCACACAAGTTTTTCATACGGACTCCAAATTGGGTGATTCTTTTTTTGTTGGAAACTAGATTTCGTGCACTTTCCAACCCAATTGGAATCACCTTCAAATTCGTCCGGAGCATTGAGTTGTGGACGAAACAATCTGATGCTGCAGCAGAATCCGAGTCAAACTACAAGTCCAAAGGTGTTACATCACCTCCACTTGGGCCCATTGGCCTTGTACGACCTAGATTTAGTTTTAGGCTGCCTTGGGACGTCCTCCCACCTCCTTGGCCGCCACCCCTTGCTCCTATATAAGTAGATCCATCTAGTAGCTTTTCCTTGGGATTTGTTTAGTTAAAAGTTAGCCAACGCAACTTCGTGTAGTTCGTTTGTGTCCAACGACCTGACCAAGACCGCTTACGGATCCCCACCATTATCAATACCTCATATATATTTGCAATATTCAGATTGCTTTATCATATTCTTGCTCGTTCTTCGATTGCTTGCAGGAATAGACCTTCGTGGTCAGGCTGACCGTGCTTCCGGCATCGTCAGTAACCTCAGGAGATTGGTTTAGCGATTGCTAAGGCGCAACGTCGTGCACGTTTGTAGTCGGATCGTCAAAGTCGTCTCCACCAAATCGATAGTTATCATCTCATCGAAAGATCGGGACACCCTCGCCTCTATCAAGTGGTATCAGTTTTCAGGTTGCTCGGTGAGAATTTCCAGTTTTCCTAGATTAGATTTATTTTCTTACCTATTGTCCAAGAAAAAGCCACACAAAAAAAAGTTAGATCTGTTCATCCTTTATCCAAGCCAGTCTGAGCCTTTGCAATTTTCTATTCATTGCTTGCATAGTTGAATTATCGGTTGCATCGTAGTGTAAGTTGCTGGTCTTAGCGTCTAGTTCCTTTAGAGTTTCGAGTTCTGTTCACATTAGTCACGCCGCCGCTGCATCATTATCCCTTCCGCTGTCCACCATCCCATCTATTAATTTCCACCACGTGCTACGCACTGTTCATTGTCATAATCATAGTTGAGGTCATTCACATCTTCGCCTGATCCAATCTGCATCTTATCTAGCTTGTCTTGAAAAAAAAGATAGAGAAAAAAAAGAGAAAAAAGGAAAAAAAAGAAAAAGAGAGAGAAGAAAAAGAAAAAAAAGCGTGAGAAAAAAAAGAGAGAAGAAAAAAAATTGGATCTATCTAGAATCAATCTCGTACCTAAATTCGGATTGGAATCTGTTTTGCGCACTGTTCAGTAAAACAGGTGTATCTTCCTCATACGAAGTCCGTTTTGGCTCCGTGAGTACTCAAATTGAAGCTAGCGACGAGCCGCATCTAAATAGTTGCAGAAGCTAGTTCAATATTTGACACCTTAAAATCGGCTTCTAAATAGGTCTTTTTGCCCTCCGAAGTTCATGAACACAGCTTGTTCCAATTTTTCAGGCCAGTTTTAGAATTCTTTGACTCCTCATATCAACTCGGAATTGAGTGATTCTTTTTGCATTGGAAAGCTTGAGTTAATAGCATTCTTTGAAAGAATTTATCAGAAAATTGTCTCAAACTTTTCAAGAGGAAAGTTGGAGAGAGAGTTGTTGTATATCCTGCTTGGCAGTTGTTTTTCATCATTATCTTCACTGCCGTTGTGATCTTCACTTATATCTTGCTGTCAAGAGCTACTTAGTATCCTTCATTGATGCTAGTTGTGCTACGCCGTGACCTCATTAGTGTTCTAGGCTCGTGTCTCTAGTACGGTCTAGCCTAGGACCAGCACAGTACCGTCGTTGAGCGTTTATTCAACATTGCATCTTTGAATTGATTATTGCTAATCTTTTGCTACCATATATAGCCAACCCAGCTCCACATATTTCTACACCGTGTATACGTACGCTCCCCTGGCAATCGCTTTACTCAATATTCGGAGTTACTTGACACCGCTGGTTGCCGATCACCGCCTGCTGCATGGTAAGAACTTGTAAGACATTGATATTTGCTTTACTGTGAGCGTTTTACCACCACATCCTAGTAGTTATAGGAACATTATTTTTGGGTTTTGTTTCTTGTTCTACTAATCATGACAGGATCCAGAGTCAATTCATGGGCTTTGTCGATCGCGGGAGACGTGCCACCACCTTTGCAAATACCACAACCGTCACGAGAGGTGCACAAACATCCAAATGCACATGATCAGGTTAATGTATCTATAGCACCATTTAATGGCCGTTTTAAACCTGCTTTATATATTAAATGGGAGTTTGACATAAAAAATATATTTGCTTCCCATAATTTCAATGAACATAAAAAGGTTAAGGTTGCGGTTGGTTCTTTCACTGGTTATGCTTTGGTTTGGTGGAGTGAATATTGTCGGTTACACCCTGATTATATACCTACTACTTGGGATGATTTGAAACTTGCCATGCGACATACTTTCGTCCCTGCTTATTATACTCGTGACATGATTAAGAAGTTGCAACACTTAAAACAAGGTAGTGAAACTGTAACAAAATATTATGATGATTTACAAACTACCTTGTTGCATTCCTCTTTAGAAGAAAGTGAAGATGATTTTATGGATAGATTTTGGGGAGGATTAAACCGTGATATTCAAGAGATACTAATTCATGAAGAGTGTTATCCTATGGACCATTTGTTTCATCTTGCTTGCAAAGCTGAACAGGAAATAAAACGACGTGTTGACCACGAGGAGAACAAGCGCATGGTGCACAATCCAAGAGTTGATATGATTGTTCCTTCAACTACTAAGAATACTATGACAACCACATCCGTTGTTGTCAGGACTACATCACCTCCACCATGTGACACATCGCCCCCGAGAGTGGCTACATCATCTGAGTTGATCATAAGAGGTAATGACAAAGGTACTGATCTTCCATCTCTATATGAGAATGATGAATGCCTTGTCAATTTGAATGCACCATCTGATGAGCTACCCACTACTTTGATCACACCACCTATTTTAGAGGACTACGTTGATAATTTGACTTTGCCATGTGATCAAACAACTGAAATACCAACAATTTTGAGTGCACCCATTGAATTAACTATTGATGCACAACAACCAATATTTAATCATTTTGATATGACCTCTAATCTTGGTGATGATTCTGTGTTGAATGACTTATTGCATGTTTGCTTATTTAAGCATGTTGTAGCATGTAAATTTGATGCAAGTAAGGTTTATTCACCAATGTTGGGATGGTTTAATGATGAACATTGTCAATCTTTTGAAATGAATAAGAGCTTCACTTATATGTGCAAACTGAGTTGCAATATTTTCATGCCTTCTACTTCTTGTGCTAATTTTTTGGCTTTAGATTTTATGAACTGTGCAAGTTACTCATCTATTCATGTGTCATATATGCAAAAATCAAGGGAAGTAAAAATGGATGACATATACATATACAACATGTACACCTTGTCTCTTTTGTTAGCCACATTTCAGATTAAGCAACGCCGAGGACGGCTTTATTTTCAAGAAGGGGAGGATGATGAGGACATGACTACCTTGGATATGACACAAAATATTGCATATATGCATATTTGTCAGGTGATTTCTAGTGCAAACTATTCAATAATCTATTTATGTTATCCAGAACAAAAATACTTCACACACTTTTGTGTTTTGTCTAATTGCAGGTGTATGGGACATTTGTACAATCCACATACGAAGATAAGGAAGAAAGATATGTTTATTTGCTGTCCAAAAAGTTCTCTAACGTCACTTTTGGCCCAAGAGAAGATAGAGTCCAAGTCTCTCACGTTCTGGATTCAGATTCGGACTGCACAGACACACCTGACTCAAAACGCACACAAGTTTTTCATACGGACTCCAAATTGGGTGATTCTTTTTTTGTTGGAAACTAGATTTCGTGCACTTTCCAACCCAATTGGAATCACCTTCAAGTTCGTCTGGAGCGTTGAGTTGTGGACGAAACAATCTGATGCTGCAGCAGAATCCGAGTCAAACTACAAGTCCAAAGGTGTTACATCACCTCCACTTGGGCCCATTGGCCTTGTACGACCTAGATTTAGTTTTAGGCTGCCTTGGGACGTCCTCCCACCTCCTTGGCCTCCACCCCTTGCCCCTATATAAGTAGATCCATCTAGTAGCTTTTCCTGGGGATTTGTTTAGTTAAAAGTTAGCCAACGCAACTTCGTGTACTTCGTTTGTGTCCAACGACCAGACCAAGACCGCTTACAGATCCCCACCATTATCAATACCTCATATATATTTGCAATATTCAGATTGCTTTATCATATTCTTGCTCGTTCTTCGATTGCTTGCAGGAATAGACCTTCGTGGTCAGGCTGACCGTGCTTCCGGCATCGTCGGTAACCTCAGGAGATTGGTTTAGCGATTGCTAAGGCGCAACGTCGTGCACGTTTGTAGTCGGATCGTCAAAGTCGTCTCCACCAAATCGATAGTTATCATCTCATCGAAAGATCGGGACACCCTCGCCTCTATCACCATATTGCCATGTCAAGCCTCTAACCCACCTTCCTAGCAAACCGTTGTTTGGCTATGTTACCGCTTTTGCTCAACCCCTCTTATAGGGTTGTTAGTTGCAGGTAGAGCTGAAGTTTGTTCCATGTTGGAACATGGATATGTTCGGATATCACAATATCTCTTATTTAATTAACGCATCCATATACTTGGTAAAGGGTGGAAGCCTCGGCCTTATGCCTGGTGTTTTGTTCCACTCTTGCCGCCCTAGTTTCCATCATATCGGTGTTATGTTCCTTGATTTTGCGTTCCTTACGCGGTTGGGTGTTATGGGAACCCTTTGACAGTTCGCTTTGAATAAAACTCCTCCAGCAAGGCCCAACCTTGGTTTTACATTTGCCTAACAACCTATTACACTTCCCTTGGGTCGGCCAACCCAAGGATCATCTTTATTTTAACCCCCCCCCCGGGCCAGTGCTTCTCTAAGTGTTGGTCCGAACCGAGCTGCCTGCAGGGCCACCTCGGGGAAACTTGAGGGTTGGTTTTACTCGTAGCTAGTCTCATGCGGTGTTGCCCTGAGAACGAGATATGTGTGACTCCTATCGGGATTGTCGGCACGTCGTTCGACTTTGCTGGTCTTGTTTTACCATTGTCGAAATGTCTTGTATCCAGGATTCCGAGCCTGATCGGGTCTTCTTGGGAGAAGGAATATCATTCGTTGACCGTGAGAGCTTGTGATGGGTTAAGTTGGGACACCCCTACAGGGTATAAACTTTCGAAAGTCGTGCCCGTGGTTATGTGGCAGATGGGAATTTGTGAATGTCCGGTTGTAGAGAACTTGACACTTAACTTAATTAAAATGCATCAAGCGCGTGTGTAGCCGTGATGGTCTCTTTTCGGCCGAGTCGGGAAGTGAACACGGGAAAAGACACTGTTTCCTGCCCTTTTCTGAACAGGGAAATCTGCTCGGAAAAGCTCCTTATTGCTAGTTCGGTAAATAAATCAAGAGTGTCCGACCCTTGGGAGGACTTCCATTTAATAGCTAAGCAGTTCTATTCCGGAATGCAAATGTGCGGTTCTGAATGGTCTTGTGTTATGCTTGAACGTAAGTAGTTTTCAGTATCACTTCTTGATCACTTCTAGCTTCACGACAGTTGCGTTGCTTCTCTTCTCGGTCTTATTTTCATATGTTAGCCACCATATATGCTTAGTGCTTGCTGCATCTCCACCTCATTACCTTACCCTAACCATAAGCTTAAATATTCTTGATCTCGTGGGTGTGAGATTGATGAGTCCTCGTGGCTCACAGATACTTCCAAACAGTTGCAGGTGCCGATGATACCAGTGCAGGTGATATGACCGAGCTCAAGTGGGAGCTTGATGAAGATCTTGGTCATTGTTATTTATCTTTTCTGGTTGAGCAGTAGTGGTGCCCAGTTGGGACGATCGGCGATCTAGCATTTGGGGTTGTCTTCTTTTATTTTGGTTCCACAGTCGAACCTTGATTGTACTTTGGATGATGTATGTTTAACTTGTTAATTGTGTGAAGTGGCGATTGTAAGCCAACTCTTTATCCCTTTCTATTCAGTACATGGGATTGTGTGAAGATTACCCCTCTTGCGACAAAACCTACCATGCGGCTATGCCTCTAAGTCGTGCCCTGACACGTGGGAGATATAGCCGCATTGTGGGTGTTACAAGTTGGTATCAGAGCCATCCCCGACTTAGGAGCCCCCCTGCTTGATCGAATAGCTGCCGTTGTTGACTCTAGAACAAAATGTTTTGAGCCTTAGGATTATATATATATATATATATATATATATATATATATATATATATATATATATATATATATCAGAGAATAGGATTCTTTTTACTCCTCAGTCCCTTCGTCGCTCTGGTGAGGCCTCCTGACATGGAAGTTTTGACTTCCCTCTCCTCAAATTTCATCATTTTTTTAGGATCACGTGGGTATCTTAGAAACGTTCTAATAGTCGTGTGACGAGAACATTGTTCTTGGTGCCTCCTGAAATTTAGGGGTTGTGGCAGTGTCCCGGGGAGTTGAGCTCCGAGGTGTTTTCGTCACAATTTTATCGTTGCAGTTCTGGAATACCTGAATTCACTGACATCGAAAATCTCTTTTATGCAGTTGTTTGTGAGATAACCCCGACGCCACCTAGTACTCGTGCGGGAGTTCAGGAGTATTACCATAACTCGTATAATGGATGCTTTTCGAAGGTTGAGGTACACAATTTCCGAAGGTTTCTTGGTTATGTGTTGAAGGATGGATACAACTGGATGTAGGAATTGTTAGTTTGGGCGAGAAATCATGCTTCCCCTGTATCCCCAACACCTGATTGCATAACCAGAAAGTTTTGGGAGTTTATAAGTGGGAATTCAAGTATCACGTAGGAATTCTTTCCAACAGACACATGATACGATATGGGATCTATCATATGTTTGTTTCCGGTTTATTCTGCAAGCCAATCTTTGTTTTGTTTTCAGTTGTGGTATTGGAGTTGCTTCAATGTCAAATGTGGATTCCGTACCTTTTCTAAGTGGTGTTCTCATATATCTATGTGGATGCTAATCTTTCTTTTTTATCGAGATTGTCATGTCAATCCTTTTCAATCAGCGTGTTTCTCTTCAAGTGGATCCGATCATTTTCAACATCCGCAAGATCAACTCAAAGTCTGCTCAACGTTATTTGTTTCATCCGTCCCAAGTTGCCTTTGTTTTGCCCACCCTCCCACCCTTTTCTTTTCTTCAAGGACTCAGATTTCTTAATCATGTATCCTTTTATTGATGGGGAGTCTCTCCATTCTTTTCCGTCAATGTTCTTACCCGGTGATTCTCATGAAGATGCTAAGGAAGCTTCAAGCTCATTATTCTTCATTCTTTTCTTCTTCGGTGGGTTCAATTCAAGCTTTGCCAATGATATCTTTTCCTCGTTTCAAATGCTTTCTCATGCCGGTGCACCTCTTAATCATCCACTTCTCGCTATTCAATTGTTCCGGAGTGCTGAAGATATTTCAAAGATTCGTGTTTCCACTCTACATTCGTTCAACCTCTTTCGAGGATGTTATCTCATTCAAGCCATTTAATTCAACCGGCGAAATCTCTCTTTTAAGTCGTTCAACGGTGTTTCTCTTGAGTGGGCCATAACCCACGGGTCTTTCTCAGAATCTTATCTAACTCTTCTAATTTTCCCGGAGCTTCTCAAATTCTTTCAAAGTTTGACGCAAGAATGAATTATCATCAGTCAAATGTCTTTCTCCAAGATCTTTCAAATCCTTTTCACCGTTGGTTCAACCTGTCTAGTTTTCATTTCGGGGTGCCTCAACAATTCATGGGGGTGTTTCTCGTCGTCATTCTCGGATTTTTGAAGACCGAAGAAGAGTTTCTCTTCAATCTTACCCATTCTCTCAAGACTCATGGTTCTAGCTTCATGCCATCCTCTCATTATTTTTTGCGATTGTGAGAATTCTTTTCATCCATCCCGAGCATTTTAGGAGTCTTTTCAGTTTGATTCTCCGGAGCCCGTTTTCTCAGAATTACTCATTCCAGCTTTCAGCTCTCATTTTCGAATTCTCCCAGTGCATCGTTCAAGTACCCTCTAGTCAACTCATGATATATTCATTCTCATGTATCTAAATTCCCTCCAGTATCTTCATTCGTTTTCCAATTCTTCCCAGTGAATTGTGCTTTTGCTATTTTCATGTTCAATTCTTACGGTGGTTCGTTCAAGAGTTCTCCTCCTTCGTTATCATATAGATTCATTCGTTGTTTCCAATCCTACCGGTGGTTCGTTGAAGACCTTCCCAAGTTTGCGCCATATCTATCTTAATCCGTTCTACGAGAATAAGTAGTATGCTAAATCCAATGTTTCTCATAGATTTAAGTTGATGAAGGATAAGCAGAACATAATTTCTTATTCTTGTTTTCCTCAAGGTTATTAATTCCTTTGTTCGGAGTTTGTTCATGAGGAATAAACTCTTGGTTCGAAATGATCCATCTTTCTTTTCCAAAGGTCCAACCTATATTAATTATCTCGTCGCGAAGCTCCATCTAATCTTTGCAAGGTTTCTTCTTGTTCTTTTCAATTTTCACTCCCTACCATTTCTTTTGTTACCGGAGTTCAACATGGTGGTTCATCATGATTTAATTCATCCTCGAAGTGTTCTTCAAGATTCATGTCCGAGGAGTTCAAGTATACTTCTTCTTTCATTCCTAAGTGCAATTCTTTCTACCTTATCGTTTGAGATGGTGGTATGTCATTTTTGACAATTTTCCCTTCATGTTTCATGTTTCACAAGTTGTCAGGAATGAGATATTGTAAAACCATCATTTTATTTTTGATTACAAGTTGTTTCAACCCATAATAATTCTTTGTTGGAGTATCTTGGTATAGATTTCACCTAAAGCCTTCCATTGGGAATGTTGTCATTATGGTGCTTATCTATGATCCAATTTCCGCTTCTCATCTTGATGAAGGAGTTTTTATCTCCTTGTTGATCTCAATCCAATTGATTGATTTCGTTAGTGGCTGGTCTTCACCTCATAATTTGGGGATGTTTTCCTTAAGACCATTGGAAATCATATCTTTTGTTGTTGATTTCCAACAAGTCCGTTCAACCCTTCATAAGAGTGCTCTCTCAAGTTCAGTTGTGAGAGATGTTGGTTCTCTCATCTCCTTCTTTCATTCCATTCTTACATTTGTTCAAGAGGCATTCTGATGTTGCTATCTTCTACCCATCATCTTGTTTTGTCAAGATCATGTTCATTTCCTTCCATTTACAGCCTGAGTGCTGCCCAAATTATATCATTCGTTTTCCTCCTCTATCTTGTTTTAACCGGAGTGTTGTGGCTATCATTCCTCTTTTAAGCGGAGTCTCATCCAAGTGCTTTCATTTTGCCAAGCTCACATTCTTTACCTTACATTTCCAACCAGAGTGTTGTCGTAATTGATCCTTATTGTTCCTTGTACATCTCATTTCTACCGGAGTGCTTGCATGTACTTCTTGTCCATTGCAACCCTTTTCTTATGTCTTTCAACCTACAAGGTTCCCGTAATGTTCCTTGTTCCTCTTTTCTAATGGAGTTTTCTCAACTTTGTTCATCTTTGATGTATTCTTTCTGTCAATTTGTTCAACCTCGCAAGGTTCGTGGTTTCATTCTTTTGTCAAGAAGAAACTTAGTTTAGCTCTTCTCTTCCTCTTCTGTTTTTCTCTCTGGTGCCATCCTTAGATCTCGGGATGAGATCCTCTGTTAGTGGTGGAGTGTTGTAACGCCCCGAGACTGATGCGCTAGGTGTCTTCCAGTTATTCGCTGTTGTTGCCTTATCATTCGCTTGCGTGTTGCATCTTGTCATGCCATCATGTGCATTGCATCTACTTGTTTTCAAAACTTGCATCCGTCCGGGTTCCCCTAGTTCCGCCAGTTGTCTGTTCTAAGCCCATAAACACTTGCACGCACCCGTGGCACGTCCGGAATATTATTTTATAAGTGGCCGGAAAATGTTCTTGGAATGGGATCAAAGTTGGCATGCGGTGTTGTTATGTTGCCGGTAGACCGCCTACCAAATTCCATCGCATTCGGAGTTCGTTTGACGCCCCAACGGATACATATAACGGCATTATAGTCGGTCAAACATTGGACGTTTTCGGTCTCCGAAAACCCATGCTGGGTCATTTTCTCTTCTCTCCTCTCAGTCCAAGCCCTTCTTCACAGTCCACCTGCAGCCAACCTAACCCCTCCTTGCACTGTGCATCGACCCCCTCGACTGCGCGTCCGAAGCTGTCCCAAACCCGACCCGCTTTGTCATCACTGTTGCCTTCAGAGCATCCCCTAAATATCTCCGTTTTATTATTTGAGCTCCCTACCTGATTACGATCGGACGGACCGAGTTAATCCCTACCCTAATACCCTACCTATTTAACCAGACAAAACCCTAAAACCTAGGGATCTGTCCCATCCATTCCGTATCAGCCGCCGCCACTCCACCGAATCCACATCGGGAACCCACCTACCCGATCCACCCAACCAGCGGCCGACCTCCCCGTCCCATCCATCCCG
This sequence comes from Triticum dicoccoides, assembly GCF_002162155.2. Taxonomy (NCBI): domain Eukaryota; kingdom Viridiplantae; phylum Streptophyta; class Magnoliopsida; order Poales; family Poaceae; genus Triticum; species Triticum dicoccoides. The sequence continues at coordinate 207,490 of NW_021284185.1, forward strand.
TCGATCCATCTCCACTAGCCACCACCAAATCCTCATCCCCGCCGCTAGTCCCCTCCCACCTTGGAATCATCTCTCGGCCAACCAGAGCTCCTACTGCGCGCCTCCACCTCAAACCACCTCACCTCCCTGCTCCCGAACGCCTCTCCTCGAGCCAGAGCACACCACCGTTAGTGACAAAAGCAGCAGCACCCGAGGCTCCCCCGCTCCCTGCCTCCTCACGTCAGTGACCAACACGACGACACCAGGCCTCTATCTCGCGCCTTGCTCTCCTTCCTCCCTTCCTCTACTTCCCCTTGTTCCTCACCTTTCTTCCTCTTCTTGCAACAGATCGAGCCATGGCACCGCCCCAGGCTCTTCCCCGACTCCATGGATGCCCACCACCGGGTCGTCGCTGCCTCCCCACTGCCTCCTCGCAGGCCTCGTCCATCCTCTCTCGAGCAGGTGTTCGCCCGGACACCCGCGTCCCCGCTGCCTCCAGCACCCGTCCATGGAGGCCTCCCACGTCAATAGAGCACCAGCAGAACCTGGACCCCTGCCTCGCGCCCCTCCTGATTGTTTCCCGTCGCCTCCCCATGCCTGAGTGCTCGCGCCGGCAATCTCCATCGCCGCGGTGCCCCGCCAAGTTTCCTCTGCTGCATCGCCGCCTGCGTCCTCCTCTGCGTCGAGCCGCATCCTGCATCGAGCGAACGCTCGTCCTCAAGCATTGACCGCGCCCCTCCTCCTCCTCGTTTGATCCAGTCAAAACCCAAGCCCCACTTCGTCAGGCTCAACCAGCGCCCGCCGGCCTGCCTCTTCCATCGGCTGGGCTTGGCCAATGGTGAGGCCACCCCAGCGCACCTCAGTGTTTTTTTCTTTTGTTGGGCCAGATCTCAGATTCAGCCTGACGCCTTTTTTTTCTCTACAGAACGAATTTCCTATTATCCAGAAAAAACCTATTTTGCAGAAAAACCCCTAAGCTTCATGCATATCCTAACTCACCAACCGTGCATCATATGTAAAAACTTTAAATATGTAAAATGCCTATAATTTTTCCTATTTTCATAATATCCAACTTTCATGCGTGTTTAAAATGTTTAAAATGATGTTTTCTTTTAATTTGCATAATTGTCATGTTAAAATGATTTATTTCATAACTAAATAACCGTAGCTCCAAACTTAGCAAACTTTATATGTAAATGGGGTAGAAAAATTCCTAGTTTAACATGGTAGCTTTACTTTGCATGTTTAAGAACTCTGAAATATGGTTTAGGGCAGAACAGTACCAAATTCATAATTTCCATATGAGGATTTTCCGGACTTGTTGCTTGTTGTTCCGGCCTCATTTAAACTTGCCTAGATAGGGAGTTTTCATATGCTTCACCCCTTTCCATGTTTAATAACATTTAATATTGTTGGGTACATAAGCGAGAGAGAACTAAATAATTGATGTGGTGTTTCGTCAATATGCAACTCGTTGCATATTGAGTTCCACTTAACTTGTAGTTTTGTTTGTGCACTTTGCCATACCATGCATTTTGAAATCAGACATGCATCATACTTGGTTGTGCATCATGCCATGTTTATGCAATGGTTGTTTACTATGTTGCTTGCTTCTTTCCTGGTTGCTTCTCTCGTTAGCTTCGGTTCCGTTCCGGAGTTGTGAGGATTCGTTCGACTCCGTCCACTTGTCTTCTTCATGGACTCATTCGTCTTCCTTGCGGGATCTCAGGCAAGATGACCATACCCTCGAAATCACTTCTATCTTTGCTTGCTAGTTGATCGCTCTATCGCTATGTCGCGCTACCTACCACTTGTTATATCACGCCTCCCATATTGCCATGTCAAGCCTCTAATCCACCTTCCTAGCAAACTGTTGTTTGGCTATGTTACCGCTTTTGCTCAGCCCCTCTTATAGCGTTGTTAGTTGCAGGTGAAGCGGAAGTTTGTTCCATGTTGGAACATGGATATGTTGGGATATCACAATATATCTTATTTAATTAACGCATCTATATACTTGGTAAAGGTTGGAATGCTCGGCCTTATGCCTGGTGTTTTGTTCCACTCTTGCCGCCCTAGTTTCTGTCATACCGGTGTTATGTTCTTGATTTTGCATTCCTTACGCGGTTGGGTGTTATGCGAACCCCTTGACAGTTCGCTTTGAATAAAACTCCTCCAGCAAGGCCCAACCTTGGTTTTACATTTGCCTAACAACCTATTACACTTCCCTTGGGTCGGCCAACCCAAGGGTCATCTTTATTTTAACCCCCTGGGCCAGTGCTTCTCTAAGTGTTGGTCCAAACCAAGCTGCCTATGGGGCCACCTCGGGGAATCTTGAGGGTTGGTTTTACTCGTAGCTAGTCTCATTCGGTGTTGCCCTGAGAACAAGATACGTGTGACTCCTATCGAGATTGTTGGCACATCGGGCGGCTTTGCTGGTCTTGTTTTACCATTGTAGAAATGTCTTGTAACCGGGATTCCGAGCCTGATTGGGTCTTCCTGGGAGAAGGAATATCCTTCATTAACCGTGAGAGCTTGTGATTGGGACACCCCTGTAGGGTATAAAATTTTAAAAGCCGTGCCCGTGGTTATCTGGCAGATGGGAATTTGTTAATGTCTGGTTGTAGAGAACTTGACACTTAACTTAATTAAAATGCATCAAGCGCATGTGTAGCCATGATGGTCTCTTTTCGGCGGAGTCTGGGAAGTGAACACGGTCTTGTGTTATGCTTGAACGTAAGTAGTTTTCAGGATCACTTCTTGATCACTTCTAGCTTAACGACCATTGCGTTGCTTCTCTTCTCGCTCTTATTTGCGTATGTTAGCCACCATATATGCTTAGTGCTTGCTGCAGCTCCACCTCATTACCTTACCCTACCCATAAGCTTAAATAGTCTTGATTTCGCGGGTGTGAGATTGCTGAGTCCTCGTGGCTCACAGATACTTCCAAACACTTGCAGGTGTCGATGATACCAGTGCAAGTGATGCGACCGAGCTCAAGTGGGAGCTCGATGAAGATCTTTGTCGTTGTTATTTGTCTTTTCCAGTTGAGCAGTAGTGGTGCCCAGTTGGGACGATAGGGGATCTAGCATTTGGGGTTGCCTTCTTTTATGTTGGTTCCGTAGTCGAACCTTGATTGTACTCTGGATGATGTATGTTTAACTTGTTAATTGTGTGAAGTGGCAATTGTAAGCCAACTCTTTATCCCTTTCTATTCAGTACATGGGATTGTGTGAAGGTTACCCCTCTTGCGATAAAACCTACCATGCGGCTATGCCTCTAAGCCGTGCCCCGACACATGGCAGATATAGCCGCATTGTGGGTGTTACAGTATTACAATGGCACACACGATTTCCGCACCATACCGTGTGACAAGACAACATAGGTTAGACACGGTTGCCGTTACATAACCGTATGTGATGTACTACCCTGTCCATATAATTGAGTTACGGTGAGATATCGTGTAAACAGCCGCTCGGCGGATATCTGTAAAAAAACAGCCGCTCTGCATATAGAGATGGCGACGGCGGCCTAGGCAGCGGCTAACGGAGAAGAGGTCAATCCTCGGTCGATGGGCAGTGGCGGCGTCATAGGAGGTCAATCCTTGGTCTGCGGCAGGAGATAGGAGGAGCTCAACCATCGAGGTCGGTGGTGGCATGATTCTAGCACATCCATCATGGTCGATGGCGGGATAGTGGAGGTCAATCTTTAGGCGACAGCCACACTAAGCTTTGCTCCTCGACCCTACTGTCTCGGCGTTCCGCCACATCGCGCTTGTCTGTCTGCTGGGTGGAGGTCGCTGCATGGCTAATTAATTAAGGTATTCTTTTGATGAGTGGCTTAATTAAGGTATTCAATTCCTAAGTGTAGTGTCGTACTAGTACTCTGCGTGTAAATTGACTGGCCATTAATTTTTGTCATTGCACGTCTGGATAACAACATGGAGCGCCCTCAGTAATTATTAAACTAAAACCTTGTGATTTATGCACACATCTGTGGGCAACAGTTAATCCGTGTATTAATGTTGTTGTTTTGTTTTTAATTACCATTCGTCTACTACAGATGGAATGATCTCGATGGATGAAGAATCAGAAAACCGCAGATTTTATCAGTGGCGTGACAGAGTTCATGAATTTGGCTGAAAGTACAAAGAGGAGAATTGGTGATGCAAATTACATCATGTGTCCATGTACTGATTGTGGCAATACAGAGTCACATGAAGTTGCAGATGTCCATATGCACTTAGTCTCTAGGGGATTCATGGATGGATATACACATTGGACCAGACACGGTGAAGAGGAGGTCATGGATGAAGATACCCAGGGCAGCGAGATGCCAAACCCCGATCAGTGTCACATGGATGTTGAATCTAACATCGGGGCAGAGGCGTCAAGCTACCAATGGAACACCGGAAAGCTGAAACGCCCACTGGAAAACAAAGACATCCACGCAGATGATAACGATCTTGATATGCCAGATTTTGCTGCTATGATTGCAGATTTCAAGGGCCCAGAAAAGGATATGATCGGGTACAAGGATCTGCCAACCATTGATGCGGACTCCAAGAAAGAATTGTATCCAGGTTGCAAAAAGAAATATTCCAGGTTGAGTGCCACCCTGGCGCTTCTCAGATTTAAAGAAGCAAACTGTCTATCAAACAAGGGCTTCATAGAGATCTTAGGTATTTTCAAAGATATTCTTCCGGAAGATAATGTGCTCCCCAGAAGCATGAATGAAGCAAATCAAATTGTTTGCCCATTGGAACTTGAAGTACAGAAGATACACGCTTGTGTGAATGATTATATATTGTACCATGGTGAGTACAAAGATTTTCGTGCATGCCCCACATGCAAGCATGCATGATACAAGCACAGGAGGGCAAGGGACAAGTACAAATTGGACAACAAGATCAAGACAGGAATCCCGTTCAAGGTTGTTTGGTACTTGCCTTTAATTCCAAGGTTGAGGCGTTTGTTTGCAAACCCTAGAGAGGCAAAGAGGTTGCGGTGGCATCATGATGAGCGAATTGCAGATAGGTTTATGAGGCACCCGAAAGATGGGGCTCCGTGGCAATTAATCGACAACAAGTTTGAAAAAATTGCCAAGGATCCTAGAAGTATAAGGCTCGGGGAGTGTACTGACGGGATGAATCCTTTTGGCGATATGAGCACCAATCACAACACATGGCCGATGCTTCTGTGCATATATAACCTAGCCTCTTGGTTGTGTATGAAGAAAACATACATTATGATGTCAATGATTATCCAAGGCCTGAAGCAACCTGGAAATGACATTGACATTTACTTTCAGCTACTGGTACAAGAACTGCTGACAGTGTGGATAGATGCGCCTGCTGTAAAATGTTATGATGCTTACAGAAAGGAGATTTTTGATCTACATGCGATGCTAGTGCACACCATTCAAGATATGTCAGCATTCGGCAACACATCGGGGCAGAAAACAAAGGGAGATGTAGGGTGTGTCACATGCATGGATAGGACAGCTAGCAAAAGACTTCCCAACTTGCGCAAAATAGTGTATTTGCGTCATTGCAGGTTCTTGTGGATGAATCACCCATACCGAAAAATCAAAGCTGAATTTGATGGTACGGTGGAGGCAGGTGTGGCCCCAAGACCCTATTACGGGGAGGTGGTCCACAACATGGCTAAAAAATTAATGTTGTGCTTGGCAAGAACCACCCTTTGACGATGAAACTAACACCAAGGGATCAAGTGTTTAAGAAGAAATCGGTGTTCTGGAAATTACCTTACTGGGAGATTATACGTGTACGTCGCTGCATCGATGTCATGCACGTAGAGAAGAACGTATGTGAAAGCATCCTTGTTACTCTGCTCAAGATTAAAGGTAAAAGAAAGGATGGCGAGGGTTCAGGGCTCGAAATGCTTGCTGATCAATCACAACGCAAGAGTGAAGCAGAGGATGATGACAAATTCATCAAAGCTCGCCAGAGTTACAATTTCAGTACAAAAGAAGCAACATAGTTCTTCACCTATTTGTTGTCAGTTAAGACACCCTCTTCCTACTGCGCAAACATCACAAGTCTCGTGGATGTGAGCTCAGGTAAAATGAAGTTGGGACACATGAAGTCACATGATTGCCACATAATGTTGACAAAAATCCTCCCGGTGGCCATCAGGAATCTGATGAACAAAGATATAAGAAACACACTCATTGACCTTTGTGATTTATTCAACAAACTATGGCAGAAAGTTGTAGATCCTGAAGAGTTTGATAATATGTAAGATGATATTGCAAGAATATTGTCCAACCTAGAGATGTTTTTCCCACCGTCATTCTTTGATGTCATGGTCCATCTCACTGTGCACCTTGTCGACGAGATAAAGTATTGTGGTCCTTTGTTTCTTCTCAACATGTATCCCTTCGAGCGGTTCATGGGAATACTGATGCGCTTTTGTCGAAACCAAAACCATGCAGAGGCAAGCATCCTACAAGGTTATATCGCGGAGGAGGTGGTTGAGTTTTGCACCGAATACATGAAACAAAGACCTATAGGTTTGCCCCTCTCTCGCCATGAGGGAAGGCTGAAAGGTAAGCCGGTCCTTGCTGGCACGCAAATGGCTGCACCTGGAGCATTGGCAGAGAAAGCCCATTTGACGGTACTGCTTAATAGCCTAGTTCTCATCGCTTATGCCAAAGAACACTTGGCGGAGATATGCAAAAGCTTCTTACCAATGGTGCCTTCATCAGAAGTGGAGATGAAGGAGCACACTAAGAAGTACGCCGAATGGCTTAAGAATCGTTTGGCACAAGGATCCATCAATGACATTGCTACGTGGTTGGCACAAAAGCCATCACCTATGGTGTTGACGTAGCAAGCATATGACATAAATGGATACACGTTCTACACTAAGGAACGTGATAAGAAGACCTCATATCAGAACATCTCTGTTCGAATAGAATGCATGACTGTAAATGAAGCTGATAAAAGGGTATACTATGGAACCATCAAAGAGATTTGGGAGCTTGACTATGTGAAAGTTAAGGTGGCATTATTCAGGTGCGCATGGATCCCTCTTGGTCAGGTAAGGATTGATGAGTACAGGAAGACCTGTGTTAACAGGACAACGATGGCATATCACGTGGACCCATTCATTCTTGCCAGCGATGCTACCCATATTTTCTTTGTGGAAGACCCCTTGCATAAGAACGGCCATTGAGCGATGCATGGGAAGAGAAGGGTACTGGGTGTTGATGATGTTGCTGATCAGGATGAGTACGATGAATTTGATGAGTTATCAGCGAAGGGATCGCGCACCAGTGCAACAGAGAAGCGTAAAATCATCAAAAACCCCAAGTTCATTCGGGGTCAACTTAATGATCTCAGTTCCCCCATGTACATGGGAATTAAGCTGTAAGACTAGTCTTTATGCCTACCCTGCAACTTAATTTGTTCAATTTAGAACTGTCGCGTGTACTGAATTTGTGAGTTATGCCCGGTTTTCTGTTGATGTAAGAACCATTAATATGTTGACATTGATATGATGTCAGCTGAGGCAATGAATATGAACTGTTTTTTGTTATTATTATTACTATTACTATTACTATTACTATTACTATTACTATTATATCATAGAGGTAGCACACTCAATCGATCTCACTACAATATGTGTGAACAAAAATATGCAATCTGGTTTGCGAATAGCACACGGTTCGTTGATAAAAGCCGTGTGCCGACCAAACCCCGCCACCCCGCCCACGATCTAAGTCGTGCTATCTGATTGGCCAGAACCTAAACCCCACAGATCGTACGTCTGCACCGTTGGATGCTCCCAGATCGAACGGCGATTCTCATCCCTTTCGATAGCACATGCAGTTCTGGTTGTAATTTTATTTTTATGCACAAAATGCACGTTAATCTCAAAAAATGTCTTAAATATAGCTACCAATACCTGAACTGCGCCAGAAAATCAAACCCGTGGTATAATGGTGATTGCGTACCATGGAAATTTTTATGAGGCCAAACGATGAAGTCATCGACCACAGGAGTTTGAATTTTTATGCTCCGGTTTGGAAGGAGCGGTCATCAAAGCTTGTGCCAAACTTTACCAACTTTTTTCCACTGTGATAGAGGCAAAGGTGTCCCGTCTTTCGATAAGATGATGGATATCGCTTTGGTGGCAGTCGACTTTGACGATCCGACTACGAACGTGCGAGGACGTCGCGCCTTAGCAATCGCTAAACCAACTCCGAGAGGTTATTGGCCACGCCAGAGCACGATCAACCTGACCACGAGGGTCTGTTTCCTGCGAGCAAACGGAGAACAAGCAAGAAACTGAGATTGCAATCTGGATATTGCGAATATAAGATGAAAGCTTTATTGATCAAGGTGGGGTTCTGTGACGCCTTTGTCTGGTCGTTGAACACAAACGAAGTACGCGAAGTTGCAGCTATGGCGAACTTTTAATCTAAACAAAACCCAAAGTCTAAACGATGCCCTAAGGGCTGTATATATGGAGGAAGATGGGGGGAATTTCGTGGCCCTTGGTGGAGGGGTCCGAAATCAACCCTATCTCTTGTTTCCCCACACATACGGACTCTAAAAATAGCCTATACTTATGTATTTCGAAATTACATGGGCCTGGCCCAATAATAAGGTGACGCAGCACCTAAAATAGCCTCGGGACGAAATTTATGAAGTGGCATCTTGTATATTTCGTCCAAGGCTTCATGATGAGGACATGACTACCTTGGATATGACCAAAAATATTGCATATATGCATATTTGTCAGGTGATTTCTAGTGCAAAATATTCAATAATCTATTTATGTTATCCAGAACAAAAATACTTCACACACTTTTGTGTTTTGTCTAATTGCAGGTGTATGGGACATTTGTACAATCCACATATGAAGATAAGGAAGAAAGAGATGTTTATTTGCTGTCCAAAAAGTTCTCTCACGTCACTTTTGGCCCAAGAGAAGATAGAGTCCAAGTCTCTCACGTTCTGAATTCAAATTCGGACTGCACAGACATACCTGACTCAAAACGCACACAAGTTTTTCATACGGACTCCGAATTGGGTGATTCTTTTTTTGTTGGAAAATAGATTCCGTGCACTTTCCAACCCAATTGGAATCACCTTCAAATTCGTCCGGAGCGTTGAGTTGTGGACGAAACAATCTGATGCTGCAGCAGAATCCGAGTCAAACTACAAGTCCAAAGGTGTTACGTCACCTCCACTTGGGCCCATTGGCCTTGTACGACCTAGATTTAGTTTTAGGCTGCCTTGGGACGTCCTCCTACCTCCTTGGCCGCCACCCCTTGCTCCTATATAAGTAGATCCATCTAGTAGCTTTTCCTTGGGATTTGTTTAGTTAAAAGTTAGCCATTGCAACTTCGTGTACTTCGTTTGTGTCCAACGACCAGACCAAGACCGCTTACGGATCCCCACCATTATCAATACTTCATATATATTCGCAATATTCAGATTGCTTTATCATATTCTTGCTCGTTCTTCGATTGCTTGCAGGAATAGACCTTCGTGGTCAGGCTGACCGTGCTTCCGGCATCGTCAGTAACCTCTCGGAGTTGGTTTAGCGATTGCTAAGGCGCAACGTCGTGCACGTTTGTAGTCGGATCGTCAAAGTCATCTCCACCAAATCGATAGTTATCATCTCATCGAAAGATCGGGACACCCTCGCCTCTATCAAGTGGTATCAGTTTTCAGGTTGCTCGGTGAGAATTTCCAGTTTTCCTAGATTAGATTTACTTTCTTACCTATTGTCCAAGAAAAAGCCACAAAAAAGAGTTAGATCTATTCATCCTTGGTCCAAGCCAGTCTGAGCCTTTGATATTTTCTTTTCATTGATTGCATAGTTGAATTATCGATTGCATCGTCGTGTCGAGTTGCTGGTCTTAGTGCCTAGTTCGTTTAGAGTTTCGAGTTCTGTTCACATTAGTCACGCCACCGCTGCATCATTATCTCTTCCGCTGTCCACCACCCATCCATCAATTTCCACCACGTGCTACCCACCATTCATTGTCATAATAATAGTTGAGATCGTTCACATCTTCACTTGATCCAATCTGCATCTTATCTAGTTTGTTTTGGAAAGAGGGAGAAAAAAAGAGAGAAAAAAAAGAGAGAAAAAAAGGAAAAAAAAGTCATAGAAAAAAAAGGAGAGAAAGAAAAAAAAGTGTGAGGAAAAAAAAGAGAGAAGAAAAAAAAACAAAAAAATCGGCACAAACTTTTTCAGAGTAAAGTTGGAGACAAAGTTGTTGATATATCCTGCTTGGCTGTTGTTTCACCTCATTATCTTCACTGCTGTTGTGATCTTCACTTATATCTTGCTGTCAAGAGCTACTTAGTATCCTTCATTGATGCTAGTTGTGCTACGCCGTGACCTCATTAGTGTTCTAGGCTCGCGTCTCTAGTCCGGTCTAGCCTAGGACCAGCACAGTACCGTCGTTGAGCGTTTATTCAACATTGCATCTTTGAATTGATTATTGCTAATCTTTTGCTACCATATATAGCCAACCCAGCTCCACATATTTCTACACCGTGTATACGTACGCTCCCCTGGCAATCGCTTTACTCAATATTCGGAGTTACTTGACACCGCTGGTTGCCGATCACCGCCTGCTGCATGGTCAGAACTTGTAAGACATTGATATTTGCTTTACTGTGAGCGTTTTACCACCACATCCTAGTAGTTATAGGAACATTATTTTTGGGTTTTGTTTCTTGTTCTACTAATCATGACAGGATCCAGAGTCAATTCATGGGCTTTGTCGATCGCGGGAGACGTGCCACCACCTTTGCAAATACCACAACCGTCACGGGAGGTGCACAAACATCCAAATGCACATGATCAGGTTAATGTATCTATACCACCATTTAATGGCCGTTTTAAACCTGCTTTATATATTGAATGGGAGTTCGACATAAAAAATATATTTGCTTCCCATAATTTCAATGAACATAAAAAGGTTAAGGTTGCGGTTGGTTCTTTCACTGGTTATGCTTTGGTTTGGTGGAGTGAATATTGTCGATTACACCCTGATTATATACCTACTACTTGGGATGATTTGAAACTTGCCATGCGACATACTTTCGTCCCTGCTTATTATACTCGTGACATGATTAAGAAGTTGCAACACTTAAAACAAGGTAGTGAAACTGTAACAAAATATTATGATGATTTACAAACTACCTTGTTGCATTCCTCTTTAGAAGAAAGTGAAGATGATTTTATGGATAGATTTTGGGGAGGATTAAACCGTGATATTCAAGAGATACTAATTCATGAAGAGTGTTATCCTATGGACCATTTGTATCATCTTGCTTGCAAAGCTGAACAGGAAATAAAACGACGTGTTGGCCACGAGGAGAACAAGCGCACGGTGCACATTCCAAGAGTTGATATGATTGTTCCTTCAACTACTAGGCATACTATGACAACCACATCCGTTGTTGTCAGGACTACATCACCTCCACCATGTGACACATCGCCCCCGAGAGTGGCTACATCATCTGAGTTGATCATAAGAGGTAATGACAAAGGTACTGATCTTCCATCTATACATGAGAATGATGAATGCCTTGTCAATTTGAATGCACCATCTGATGAGCTACCCACTACTTTGATCACACCACCTATTTTAGAGGACTACGTTGATAATTTGACTTTGCCATGTGATCAAACAACTGAAATACCAACAATTTTGAGTGCACCCATTGAATTAACTATTGATGCAAAAGAACCAATGTTTAGTCATTTTGATATGACCTCTAATCTTGGTGATGATTTTGTGTTGAATGACTTATTGCATGTTTGCTTATTTAAGCATGTTGTAGCATGTAAATTTGATGCAAGTAAGGTTTATTCACCAATGTTGGGATGGTTTAATGATGAACATTGTCAATCTTTTGAAATAAATAAGAGCTTCACTTATATGTGCAAACTGAGTTGCAATATTTTCATGCCTTCTACTTCTTGTGCTAATTTTTTGGCTTTAGATTTTATGAACTGTGCAAGTTACTCATCTATTCATGTGTCATATATGCAAAAATCAAGGGAAGTAAAAATGGATGACATATACATATACAACATGTACACCTTGTCTCTTTTGTTAGCCACATTTCAGATTAAGCAACGCCGAGGACGGCTTTATTTTCAAGAAGGGGAGGATGATGAGGACATGACTACCTTGGATATGACCAAAAATATTGCATATATGCATATTTGTCAGGTGATTTCTAGTGCAAACTATTCAATAATCTATTTATGTTATCCAGAACAAAAATACTTCACACACTTTTGTGTTTTGTCTAATTGCAGGTGTATGGGACATTTGTACAATCCACATATGAAGATAAGGAAGAAAGAGATGTTTATTTGCTGTCCAAAAAGTTCTTTCACGTCACTTTTGGCCCAAGAGAAGATAGAGTCCAAGTCTCTCACGTTCTGAATTCAGATTCGGACTGCACAGACATACCTGACTCAAAACGCACACAAGTTTTTCATACGGACTCCGAATTGGGTGATTCTTTTTTTGTTGGAAACTAGATTCCGTGCACTTTCCAACCCAATTGGAATCACCTTCAAATTCGTCCGGAGAGTTGAGTTGTGGACGAAACAATCTGATGCTGCAGCAGAATCCGAGTCAAACTACAAGTCCAAAGGTGTTACGTCACCTCCACTTGGGCCCATTGGCCTTGTACGACCTAGATTTAGTTTTAGGCTGCCTTGGGACGTCCTCCCACCTCCTTGGCCGCCACCCCTTGCTCCTATATAAGTAGATCCATCTAGTAGCTTTTCCTTGGGATTTGTTTAGTTAAAAGTTAGCCATTGCAACTTCGTGTACTTTGTTTGTGTCCAACGACCAGACAAAGACCGCTTACGGATCCCCACCATTATCAATACCTCATATATATTTGCAATATTCAGATTGCTTTATCATATTCTTGCTCGTTCTTCGATTGCTTGCAGGAATAGACCTTCGTGGTCAGGCTGACCGTGCTTCCGGCATCGTCAGTAACCTCAGGAGATTGGTTTAGCGATTGCTAAGGCGCAACGTCGTGCACGTTTGTAGTCGGATCATTAAAGTCGTCTCCACCAAATCGATAGTTATCATCTCATCGAAAGATCGGATGATGAGGACATGACTACCTTGGATATGACCAAAAATATTGCATATATGCATATTTGTCAGGTGATTTCTAGTGCAAACTATTCAATAATCTATTTATGTTATCCAGAACAAAAATACTTCACACACTTTTGTGTTTTGTCTAATTGCAGGTGTATGGGACATTTGTACAATCCACATATGAAGATAAGGAAGAAAGAGATGTTTATTTGCTGTCCAAAAAGTTCTCTCACATCACTTTTGGCCCAAGAGAAGATAGAGTCCAAGTCTCTCACGTTCTGAATTCAGATTCGGACTGCACAGACATACCTGACTCAAAACGCACACAAGTTTTTCATACGGACTCCGAATTGGGTGATTCTTTTTTTTTTGGAAACTAGATTCCGTGCACTTTCCAAACCAATTGGAATCACCTTCAAATTCGTCCGGAGCGTTGAGTTGTGGACAAAACAATCTGATGCTGCAGCAGAATCTGAGTCAAACTACAAGTCCAAAGGTGTTACGTCACCTCCACTTGGGCCCATTGGCCTTGTACAACCTAGATTTAGTTTTAGGCTGCCTTGGGACGTCCTCCCACCTCCTTGGCCGCCACCCCTTGCTCCTATATAAGTAGATCCATCTAGTAGCTTTTCCTTGGGATTTGTTTAGTTAAAAGTTAGCCATTGCAACTTCGTGTACTTCGTTTGTGTCCAACGACCAGACCAAGACCGCTTACGGATCCCCACCATTATCAATACCTCATATATATTTATAATATTCAGATTGCTTTATCATATTCTTGCTCGTTCTTCGATTGCTTGCAGGAATAGACCTTCGTGGTCAGGCTGACCGTGCTTCCGGCATCGTCAGTAACCTCAGGAGATTGGTTTAGCGATTGCTAAGGCGCAACGTCGTGCACGTTTGTAGTCGGATCATTAAAGTCGTCTCCACCAAATCGATAGTTATCATCTCATCGAAAGATCGGATGATGAGGACATGACTACCTTGGATATGACCAAAAATATTGCATATATGCATATTTGTCAGGTGATTTCTAGTGCAAACTATTCAATAATCTATTTATGTTATCCAGAACAAAAATACTTCACACACTTTTGTGTTTTGTCTAATTGCAGGTGTATGGGACATTTGTACAATCCACATATGAAGATAAGGAAGAAAGAGATGTTTATTTGCTGTCCAAAAAGTTCTCTCACATCACTTTTGGCCCAAGAGAAGATAGAGTCCAAGTCTCTCACGTTCTGAATTCAGATTCGGACTGCACAGACATACCTGAGTCAAAACGCACACAAGTTTTTCATACGGACTCCGAATTGGGTAATTCTTTTTTTGTTGGAAACTAGATTCCGTGCACTTTCCAAACCAATTGGAATCACCTTAAAATTCGTCTGGAGCGTTGAGTTGTGGACAAAACAATCTGATGCTGCAGCAGAATCTGAGTCAAACTACAAGTCCAAAGGTGTTACGTCACCTCCACTTGGGCCCATTGGCCTTGTACAACCTAGATTTAGTTTTAGGCTGCCTTGGGACGTACTCCCACCTCCTTGGCCGCCACCCCTTGCTCCTATATAAGTAGATCCATCTAGTAGCTTTTCCTTGGGATTTGTTTAGTTAAAAGTTAGCCATTGCAACTTCGTGTACTTCGTTTGTGTCCAACGACCAGACCAAGACCGCTTACGGATCCCCACCATTATCAATACCTCATATATATTTGCAATATTCAGATTGCTTTATCATATTCTTGCTCGTTCTTCGATTGCTTGCAGGAATAGACCTTCGTGGTCAGGCTGACCGTGCTTCCGGCATCGTCAGTAACCTCAGGAGATTGGTTTAGCGATTGCTAAGGCGCAACGTCGTGCACGTTTGTAGTCGGATCATTAAGGTCGTCTCCACCAAATCGATAGTTATCATCTCATCGAAAGATCGGGACACCCTCGCCTCTATCACTTCATGCACCCATTATGGTGGCTTCAAAGTCCTGAAATCATCACTTGTAACTCCGTTCTTGTTCCCCTTGCGCATGCCATCATCTCCATGCTTGTTCTTGCTCCAATGTTCATCCTTCTCCAAGCTAGGCCCTTCATTTGTAAGCAAAACAAATGTATCCAATTTAGGCAACATCATATTCTCATGAACATTAGAATCATTACCAAGAAACGAAAGTACCTGGTAATTTAGTTGGCGTGCACGAGCTCTAGTAATTGGTCCAGTATGTATAGCAGCAGGGGCTATGGGTGTAACAATTGTATTGATGTCCTCATCATCCTCCCCTTCTTGAAATGAAGTCGTCCTCGACGGAAGTTCATCTTCCTCACCCAAATAAGGCTTCAAATCTGCAATGTTAAAAGTGGGACTAACCCCAAAATCTGCAGGCAGCTCAAGTTTATATGCATTATCATTTATTTTCTCTAACACCTTAAAGGGACCATCAGCACGTGGCATTAACTTTGATTTGCGCAAATCAGGAAATCTATCCTTACGCAAATGTAACCAAACAAGATCTCCAGGTGCAAACACAACATGTTTTCTACCCTTATCTCCAGCAAGTTTATATTTAGCATTCATGCGCTCAATGTTTTCCTTAGTTAACTCAAGCATTTTTAAAATCAATTCAGCACGTTGTTTAGCATCAAAATTAACCTTCTCCGAAGATGGAAGAGGCAACAAATCAATAGGTGCATGAGGTAGGAAACCATACACAACTTCAAAAGGGCACATCTTAGTAGTAGAATGCAATGAACGATTATAAGCAAATTCAATATGAGGCAAGCATTCCTCCCACATTTTCTTATTATTCTTCAAAACAGCCCTAAGCATAGTAGACAACGTTCTATTGACTACTTCAGTTTGTCCATCAGTTTGGGGGTGACAAGTAGTACTAAAAAGCAGTTTAGTCCCCAACTTAGCCCATAAACATCTCCAAAAGTGGCTAAGAAATTTAGTATCACGATCTGAAACAATAGTATTTGGCACACCATGCAAGCGAATAATTTCACGAAAGAACAAATCAGCAACATTAACAGCATCATCGCTTTTATGACATGGTATAAAGTGTGCCATTATCGAGAATCGATCCACGACAACAAATATGCTATCCCTCCCCTTCTTTGTTCGAGGTAAACCTAAAACAAAGTCCATAGATATATCCTCCCAAGGAACACTAGGTACAGGCAAAGGCATATATAAACCATGAGGATTGAGTCGTGACTTAGCTTTTTGACATGTAGTGCATCGAGCAATAAAACGCTCAACATCCCGTCTCATCTTTGGCCAAAAGAAATGTGTAGCAAGTACGTCCTCCGTCTTCTTCACACCAAAGTGTCCCATTAATCCTCCTCCATGCGCCTCCTGCAACAACAAAAGATGAACGGAGCTAGCTGGAATGCATAGCTTGTTAGCACGAAACACAAATCCATTGTTAACGACAAACTTGTTCCACATTCTTCCTTCTTTACAATTCTGCATTACATCTTCAAAATCAGCATCATGCACATATTGATCTTTGATGGTCTCCAAACCAAATATTCTGAAGTCAAGTTGTGAAAGCATAGTATAGCGACGAGACAATGCATCAGCAATAACATTTTCTTTTCCCTTCTTGTGTTTAATGACATAAGGGAAAGTCTCAATGAATTCAACCCATTTAGCATGTCTACGATTCAGTTTAGCTTGACTTTTAATATGTTTCAAAGATTCATGATCAGAATGTATTACAAATTCTTTGGGCCATAAATAATGTTGCCATGTTTCTAAAGTCCGAACAAGAGCATATAATTCTTTATCATAAGTAGAATAATTCAGACTAGGCCCACTCAATTTTTCAGAAAAGTATGCAACAGGTTTGCCATCTTGTAATAACACACCTCCTAATCCAATTCCACTAGCATCACATTCAAGCTCAAAAGTCTTATTAAAATCAGGAAGTTGGAGTAAAGGAGCATGTGTCAACTTATCTTTCAATACCGTGAAGGCTTCTTCCTGTGCGGTACCCCAAAGAAAAGGCACATCTTTCTTTGTAAGCTCATTGAGAGGTGCAGCAATGGTGCTGAAATCTCTCACAAAACGCCTATAGAATCAAGCGAGGCCAAGAAAACTCCTCACTTGTGTGACCGTTTTGGGCTGCGGCCAACTCTCAATAGCTTCAATCTTGGCTTTATCAACTTCAATTCCCTGTGGAGTAACAACATAGCCAAGAAAAGATACTCGGTCAGTGCAAAAGGTGCACTTCCCAAGGTTACCAAACAAACATGCATCACGTAGAGCAATAAAAACAGCACGTAAATGTTCCAAATGTTCTTCCAAAGATCTGCTATAAATCAATATGTCATCAAAGTAAACTACCACAAATCGTCCAATGAAAGCACGTAAAACTTCGTTCATTAATCTCATGAAAGTACTAGGTGCACTAGTTAACCCAAAAGGCATGACTAACCACTCATATAAACCAAACTTAGTTTTAAATGCTGTTTTCCATTCATCTCCCAATTTCATACGAATTTGATGGTGGCCACTACGCAAATCAACTTTGGAGAATATTGTAGAGCCACTCAATTCATCAAGCATATCATCTAGCCTAGGAATAGGATGACGATAACGAATAGTAATATTATTAATGCCTCTACAATCAACACACATACGTGATGTACCATCCTTTTTCGGCACTAGAATAATAGGAACAGCACAAGGACTAAGGGATTCGCGTATATAACCTTTGTCGAGAAGCTCTTGTACTTGACGCATAATCTCCTTCGTCTCCTCTGGATTGGTACGGTATGGTGCACGGTTTGGCAGTGAAGCACCGGGAATTAAGTCAATCTGATGCTCAATCCCTCGAATAGGCGGTAATCCCGGTGGCACGTCTTGTGGAAAAACGTCGGCGAACTCCTGCAAAATGTTAGTGACAGCAGGAGGCAAAGAGGAAGGCACGTCCTCGAATGAAAATAATGCCTCTTTGCACACAAAAGCATAGCAAACAGATTTGCTGAAATCTAGCTCATCAATATCAGATTTGGTGGCAAATAAAAATGCACTTTTCAATTTAATTTCAGAAGCAACACTAGATGGTTTATTATTAGGCTTCATTTGTTGCTCAAATTCTTTTGCCACAATCTGATTTTCACTCTTATTCTTCTCCTGTTGTGCTTTGTTAGCTCTATTAATATCATCTTTCAAAATGGAATCAGGAGTCATAGGAAGCAAAGTAATATTTTTATCCTTATGAACAAGAGTATAGTGATTGTTTCTACCATGGTGTACAGAATTTTTATCAAATTGCCATGGTCTACCAAGTAATAAGGAACATGCTTGCATAGGTACCACATCACAATCAACATAATCAGCATATGTAGAGATACTAAAATGCACACGAACAGTACGTGTTACCTTAACCTTGCCGCTGTTGTTGAACCATTGGATGTAGTAAGGATGTGGATGTGGTCTTGTGGTGAGAGAAAGCTTCTCCACCATCTCCATGCTAGCCAAGTTGTTGCAACTACCTCCGTCTATGATGACGCGCACAGAACGTTCCTTCACAACTCCCTTGGTATGGAACAAATTGTGCCTCTGATTTTGCTCAGCTTGTGTGACCTGCACACTCAAAACACGTTGAGCAACTAAACATTCATACCTCAGCGTGTTCAGGAGCCATGTATTGCGTCTCATGATCAGAATCATCTCCACCATGTTCTTCACGTGTAATAAGAGCCAAAGTCTCCTCATCATAGTCACTAGCGGACTCATATCCACCATCCGCGGTAGCAATCATCACACGCGGAGATTTGCATTCTCTCGCATAATGACCTCCTCCCTTACAACGACGACAAATAATATCACTTGTGTGCCCTGTTGATGCCATGGAAGAAGAAGAACTCCGTGCAGGCCCAGCAGGTGCGCTCTTGGCAGATAATGGTGGTTGTGCCTGTTTTCTTGTATCACGACTGGAGGAGGCACCTAATTGAGGTGCTGGTGCAGTTGAAGTAGAAGATACACGCGGTGTCCATGATGAAGGTCGGCCTGCAGAAAAGTTAGTTCGCCCCAATGCTTATCGATCCTGCACTTCACGTTCAGCTTTACAAGCAAGATGGAATAAACGAGTGATATTAGTATACTCCTTATAGTCTAGAATGGTCTGAATCTCTCTATTTAATCCACCCAGAAAACGTGTAAGCATAGCTTCATTCTCCTCAACAATACCACATCTAATCATGCCAGTTTGTAATTCCTGATAATATTCTTCTACAGAATTTTTCCCTTGTCTTAGACGCTGCAATTTTTGAAGCAATTCACGTTGATAATATGGTGGAACCCAACGCGTACGCATAGCAGTTTTCAAAGCAGCCCAAGTAGTTGGAATAGGATATAATCTACAATGTTCAGACCACCATACACATGCAAAACTAGTGAAAGCACAAACAACAGCAGCAACCCGTCTCTCCTCGGGATATTGTAAACATGTAAAACGTTGTTCAGTTTCTAACTCCCAAGTAAGATATATATCAGGAACATATCTACCCTCAAATGGTGGAATATTCAATTTCAGTTTAGGAATATGGACATCATCTCGTACCTGAGGTGGTGGTGCAGGCCTACCATTACGAATATATACCTGAGGTCGACCTGGTGGTGGTGGTGCTGGTGGCTGCACGTAGTTCGGATTTTGATCAACCTCATCCTCATAATCTCCCACATAATCATCATCCTCCTGGGTACCAGCAGCAGCAGTAGCAGGAGCCAAAGAAGCACCAACAGCAGTAGCAGCGGCACCAGAATTTTGTCCTGGCTCAATAGGAACACGCTGTGCTCATCCATACTGATTCGGAAGGGGGCGTAGTTGTTGTTGTTGCAGAGGTGCGACAGGTGCAGCCGGTGGTGGAAGACGCGCAAGCAGTTCATTAAATCTGTTATCGAGCTTTGTTTCGAACGTCTTCTCAAGGCCAGTAATCTTCTCCATGGCCTCTTCAAAATTGTTCAGCACATCTTGCACCTGTTCAGTCATCATTTGCTGAAACTTATCATGAAGCTCCTTGTTCGATAAGTTCTCCCAGTCAATCTCGTCGGCTTGTGATCCTGGCATGGTTAGCAGCAATAGAAACACACAAGAATATGATCCTACAGACTACTAAGAAGTGGTGGTGGTGTATCACAAATCCGTCAAGCAAATCTCAAATTCTTACCAGTTCTTACCCAGCAGCAGGCGGTGATCGGCAACCGTTGTAGTCAAAAACTCTCAAAGCTTGGATAGAGCGATTACCAGGGAGAGTCAAACACACGATGTAGATGTATGTGGAGCTGGGAAGGCTTATAGTATGGTAGCAAAAAGGGTCAGCAATAATCAATTCAGAGATGCAAAGTTGAATAAACGCTCAACGACGGTACTGTGCTGGTCCTAGGCTAGACTGTGCTACAGACGCGAGCCTAGAACACCAACAAAATCACGGCGCGGCACGTAAACAAGGGAAAAGCACACTCTGGAAAAAAAAATTCGCTCTTTTTTTTTGTTTTGCGCTCTTTTTTTTTTGCGCTGCTTTTTTTTTGCGAAAAATCACTACAATGGCGAGTGTCTCAAAACTCTTCCTAGGTCAAACTGACAGGATGGGCACGAAATTTTTTTTTCGACAAATTTTTTTTTCAACTGCCCGGACCCAAAAACTGGAAACGGGTCAAAAAAAACTTACTATAATGGCACCTGTCTCAAAACACTCAGAAACACCTAAAAATAGGATAGCCAGAAAATTTCTCGAAAAATGCGTTTTCGAAAAATTTTGGGCCTAAACGGAGCGTGGCTACCCGACTCTCTTTTTTTTCGAAACCTACTCCGGCAAGGAAACACGAATCGGAATCTAGATGGATCCCGAAAACAAACCTAATAAGCAAGGAACTCGGATTGGTGGTGGATATATGGTGGTGGTATATGGCAGCGGTGGTGGTAGCGGTGGTAGTATATGGATATGGATCGGTGGTGGTATATGGGCACGGATTGGTGGTGGTATATGGATACGGATTCGGAGCGGTGGTGGTAGATGGCAGGGGCGATGATGATGGTGCGGCGGCGGCGTGACAACTTATGGCCAGAACTCGAAACTCTAAAAGACTAGACTCTAAGACCAGCAACTAGACCGACGATACAACCGCAAATTCAACAAAGCAAAACCCTAAAAAGATTATGCAAAGGCTCAGATTGGTTCGGATATGATGAACTAACCCTAATTTTTTTGTGTGGCTTTTTCGTGGACTGTAGGTATGAAGAACAGACTCGATCTAAACTACGAAAAACTGTAAAATCTCACCGAGCAACCTGGAAATCTGATACCACTTGATAGAGGCAAAGGTGTCCCGTCTTTCGATGAGATGATGGATATCGCTTTGGTGGCAGTCGACTTTGACGATCCGACTACGAACGTGCGAGGACGTCGCGCCTTAGCAATCGCTAAACCAACTCCGAGAGGTTATTGACCACGCCGGAGCACGATCAACCTGACCACGAGGGTCTGTTTCCTGCGAGCAAACGAAGAACAAGCAAGAAACTGAGATTGCAATCTGGATATTACGAATATAAGATGAAAGCTTTATTGATCAAGGTGGGGTTCTGTGACGCCTTTGTCTGGTCGTTGAACACAAACGAAGTACGCGAAGTTGCAGCTATGGCGAACTTTTAATCTAAAAAAAACCCAAAGTCTAAACGATGCCCTAAGGGCTGTATATATGGAGGAAGAGGGGGGGAATTTCGTGGCCCTTGGTGGAGGGGTCCGAAATCAACCCTATCTCTTGTTTCCCCACACATACGGACTCTAAAAATAGCCTATACTTATGTATTTCGAAATTACATGGGCCTGGCCCAATAATAAGATGACGCAGCACCTAAAATAGCCTCGGGACGAAATTTATGAAGTGGCATCTTGTATATTTCGTCCAAGGCTTCATGCACCCATTATGGTGGCTTCAAAGTCCTGAAATCATCACTTGTAACTCCGTTCTTGTTCCCCTTGCGCATGCCATCATCTCCATGCTTGTTCTTGCTCCAATGTTCATCCTTCTCCAAGCTAGGCCCTTCATTTGTAAGCAAAACAAATGTATCCAATTTAGGCAGCATCATATTCTCATGAACATTAGAATCATTACCAAGAAACGAAAGTACCTGGTAATTTAGTTGGCGTGCACGAGCTCTAGTAATTGGTCCAGTATGTATAGCAGCAGGGGCTATGGGTGTAACAATTGTATTGATGTCCTCATCACACTGGGCCGTGAGAGCACGCCACAGGCACACATCGATTTTGATGATGTCCGAACTCCATCTGAATTTTCTGTAGTTAAAATACCAACTAGGTCTACACTAGTGGCCGCACCTCCCGACCGAAATTTTTTAAACTTCTCCCCGCTTCTCGAACAAACGGATGAAAACTCACAAAGCGACACACAAATGATTTGTACACCTTTGCTAGGCTGATAGTAAGGGGGTATCATAGCTAGTATCATGCATGCCAACTAGGCAATTTTGATGAGTTGTCATAGAATTAATTAAATGAAGAAAGAGAGGGTTAAGTATCATATCATGAAACCGTATCATAATAAATGTTATGCTACTATGTGTCATGCATGACAATATAAATAAAGTACTACGTATGATAGTAGCTACTCTATGATACTATGCATTAGAGCAAGTAAGTACACAATAGAGTGACATAATACTAGCGACAATGGGTAGTAACATAGAATGTTACTAGTCTATGTTACTACCTCTGTAGTGGGGAGTAACATATGTGTAGCAACATGCAACACTTCATTTATTAGGCTATAGACTCATCTTGCCTTGAAATGTGTGATGTTACTCAGACTAGCCACAATGGGTAGTAACATATACTAGTAACATGCCCATGTGTTACTAGTCTATGTTACTACCTCTATAGTGGGGAGTAACATATATGTGTGGTAACATGCAACACTTCATTTATTAGGCTATAGACACATCTTGCCTTGATATGTACATGTGATGTTACTCATACTACTAGTAACTAGCTATGATACTACGTTCCTCTCTTTCTTCATTTATTGCTTGCCACATCATCTACTTAATTTATCTAGATATGTGTGATGTTACTACCTATGTTACTCCCATTGTGGGTAGTCTCATACTACAGTAAGACTATACCCACAGTGGGAGTAACATAGGTAGTAACATCACACATATCCATTTTCCTCCATTTCTTCATTTATTGCTTGCCACATCATCTATTTTATCTAGATATGTGTGATGTTACTACCTATGTTACTCCCATCGTGGGTGGTCTGGCTATGAGGAATAGAAGCGGGCTCTACGTAGAGCCAGCTGCAACACGAGACCCAAGACACTTTGGGAGGATGTAAGGTGGGCCAACTATTGATAAACTAGTACGTATTTAAAACTTATTATTATACATGCCCGCTAAGAGGTTGGCTATATATGACATGGCAACTTCTTATAGCCGACCCTTGGTTGTATTATTAACCATGCATG
The DNA here is from genome assembly GCF_002162155.2 of Triticum dicoccoides. Taxonomy (NCBI): domain Eukaryota; kingdom Viridiplantae; phylum Streptophyta; class Magnoliopsida; order Poales; family Poaceae; genus Triticum; species Triticum dicoccoides. The sequence goes on from NW_021284185.1 coordinate 231,089, forward strand.
CTCTTAGTGAGGTAGCTAGTATATCATAGACGACTAGCTAGTATCATACTAGCCACAGTGGGAGTAACTTCAGCAGTAACACCGACTCCAACTCAGCAAACTTGCTTATGTGGCAATAAGTTAATGAGGAGAGATGTAGTTTCAGTAACTTAGCTCGTTACTGTAGCATCACATGTCCCAATGCAATATGAGTCTGTAACCTAAGAAATGAAGCTTTGCAAGACATTGTACTTATGTTACTACCCACTATGAAGGTAGTAACATATATAATCTAGGGATATGTGTATGTTACTAGTGTACTACTCTCCATTGTGGCTAGTCTCATACTCCCTCCTGTCCGGTTTAGGCTGGTTGTAATGGTATTATCATAAGCGATATCATGCATGCCAATTAGACTTTCTGGATGATGTGGCACACAAGAGAGGATGTGGTATCATATCATGATACCGTGTCATATTAAATATTGTAATACTACTTTGTGTGATGCATGAAAATTAGTAAGGCAACCTAAGATGTTAACTTATGACACTATGCATTACAAAAGTAGTATCCTAGATACACTATCATATATATGCATGCATGATACTGCTAGTATATATATATATATATATAATACTCCCCATTACAACCAGTCTTATAGGGATCAATTCATAAATACAGTCATCTATGATATATACTCCCTTCGTAAACTAATATAAGAGCGTTTAGGTCACTATTTAGTAATCTAAACACTCTTATATTAGTTTACATAGGGTGCTAGTACTACTCTGTGATACTATATATGCACTATGAAGGTACGTATGTAGTATCATACACTAGTATCATATGCATGATACCATATATATATAGTATATGATACGCCGCACTATATAAGGCTGTCCACAGTGGCCGACGATGTCATGCACTCGGAAATAGCAAGTATGCTGATGTGGCAAAGAATTAAATATGTATAAAGATGGTTAGAGTAACATATAGTAGGTAGATACCGCATCATGTCAAATGCGATGCTAATTTGTGTCATGCATGGCAATAAACATGATCTATATATGATACTATACTCTATGTATTATACTATGCGATATAATTAATTAAAGGTAGTGTCATACACTAGTATCATATGTACAATATATTCATGATACTAGTATATGACACTCTCCACTATACTTGATAGAAGTGAGGGTGTCCCGATCTTTCGATGAGATGATAACTATCGATTTGGTGGAGACGACTTTGACGATCCGACAACAAACGTGCACGACGTTGCGCCTTAGCAATCGTTAAACCAATCTCCTGAGGTTATTGACCACGCCGGAAGCACGGTCAACCTGACCACGAAGGTCTATTCCTGCAAGCAATCGAAGCACAAGCAAGAATATGATAAAAGCAATCTGAATATTGCGAGTATATATGAAGTTTTGATAAAGATGGGGATCCGTAAGCGGTCTTGGTCTGATCCTTGGACACAAACAAAGTACACGAAGTTGCAATGGCTAACTTTTAACTAAGCAAATCCCAAGGGAAAAGCTACTAGATGGATCTACTTATATAGGAGCAAGGGGTGGCGGCCTAGGAGGTGGGAGGACGTCCCAAGGCAGCCTAAAACTAACCCTAGGTCGTACAAGGCCAATGGGCCCAAGTGGAGGTGATGCAACACCTTTGGACTTGTTGTTTGACTCGGATTCTGCTGCAACATCTGATTGTTTCGTCTATATCTCAACGCTCCGGAAGAATTTGAAGGTTAATCCAATTGGGCTGGAAAGAGCATAAAATCTAGAATCCAACAAAAAAAGAATCACCCAATTCGGAGTCCGTATGAAAAAGTTGTTGTTGTTTTGAGTCAGGTATGTCTGTGCAGTCCGAATCTGAATCCAGAACGTGAGAGACTTGGACTCTATCTTCTCTTGGCCCAAAAGTGACGTGAGAAGACTTTTTGAACAGCACCTAAACTTCTATTTTTCCCTTATCTTCATATGTGGATTGTACAAATGTCCCAGACACCTGCAATTAGACAAAACACAAAAGTATGTGAAGTATTTTTGTTCTGGATAACATAAATATATTATTGAATAGTTTGCACTAGAAATCACCTGACAAATATGCATGTATGCAATATTTTTGGTCTTATCCAAGGTAGTCATGTCCTCATCATCCTCCCCTTCTTGAAAACAAAGCCGTCCTCGGCGTTGCTTAATCTGAAATGTGGCTAACAAAAGAGACAAGGTGTACATGTTGTATATGTATACGTCATCCATTTTTACTTCCCTTGATTTTTGCATATATGACACATGAATAGATGAGTAACTTGCATAGTTCATAAAATCTAAAGCCAACAAATTAGCACAGGAACTAGAAGGCATGAAAATATTGCAACTCAGTTTGCACATATAAGTGAAGCTCTTATTTATTTCAAAAGATAGACAATGTTCATCATTAAACCATCCCAACATTGGTGAATAAACCTTATTTGAATCAAATTTACATGCTACAACATGCTTAGATAAGCAAACATGCAATGAGTCATTCGACACAGAATCATCACCAAGATTAGAGGTCATATCAAAATGATTAAACATTGATTCTTTTGCATCAACAGTTAATTCAATGGGTGCTCTCAAAATTGTTGGTATTTCAGTTGTTTGATCACATGGCAAAGTTAAATTATCAATATAATCCTCTAAAATAGGTGGTGTGATCAAAGTAGTGGGTAGCTCAACACATGATGTATTCAAGTTAACTAGGCATGCATCATTCTGATGTAAAAGTGGAAAATATGTACCTTTGTCATTACCTCTTATAGTCAACTCAGATGATGCAGGCACTCTCGATGGTGATGTGTCACATGGTGGAGATGATTTAGTCCTCGCAACAACGGATGTGGTTGTCATAGTACGCCTAGTAGTTGAATAAACATCTGTATCAACAGTTGGAATGTGCACCGTGCGCTTGTTCTCCTTGTGGGCAACACGTTGTTTTATTTCCTGTTCAGCTTTGCAAGCAAGACTGATAGAGGCGAGGGTGTCCCGATCTTTCGATGAGATGATAACTATCGATTTGGTGGAGATGACTTTGACGATCCGACTACAAACGTGCACGACGTTGCGCCTTAGCAATCGCTAAACCAATCTCCTGAGGTTACTGACGATGCCGGAAGCACGGTCAGCCTGACCACGAAGGTCTATTCCTGCAAGCAATCGAAGAACGAGAAACAATATGATAAAGCAATCTGAATATTGCAAATATATATGAGGTATTGGTAATGGTGGGGATCCGTAAGCGGTCTTGGTCTGGTCGTTGGACACAAACGAAGTACACGAAGTTGCGTTGGCTAACTTTTAACTAAACAAATCCCAAGGAAAAGCTACTAGATGGATCTACTTATATAGGAGCAAGGGGTGGAGGCCAAGGAGGTGGGAGGACGTCCCAAGGCAGCCTAAAACTAAATCTAGGTCGTACAAGGCCAATGGGCCCAAGTGGAGGTGATGTAACACCTTTGGACTTGTAGTTCGACTCGGATTCTGCTGCAGCATCAGATTGTTTCGTCCACAACTCAACGCTCCGGACGAATTTGAAGGTGATTCCAATTGGGTTCGAAAGTGCACGAAATCTAGTTTCCAACAAAAAAAGAATCACCCAATTCGGAGTCCGTATGAAAAACTTGTGTGTGTTTTGAGTCAGGTGTGTCTGTGCAGTCCGAATCTGAATCCAGAACGTGAGAGACTTGGACTCTATCTTCTCTTGGGCCAAAAGTGACGTGAGAGAACTTTTTGGACAGCAAATAAACATCTCTTTTTTCCTTATCTTCATATGTGGATTGTACAAATGTCCCATACACCTGCAATTAGACAAAACACAAAAGTGTGTGAAGTATTTTTGTTCTGGATAACATAAATAGATTATTGAATAGTTTGCACTAGAAATCACCTGACAAATATGCATATATGCAATATTTTTGGTCATATCCAAGGTAGTCATGTCCTCATCATCCTCCCCTTCTTGAAAATAAAGCCGTCCTCGGCGTTGCTTAATCTGAAATGTGGCTAACAAAAGAGACAAGGTGTACATGTTGTATATGTATATGTCATCCATTTTTACTTCCCTTGATTTTTGCATATATGACACATGAATATATGAGTAACTTGCATAGTTCATAAAATCTAAAGCCAAAAAATTAGCACAAGAAGTAGAAGGCATGAAAATATTGCAACTCAGTTTGCACATATAAGTGAAGCTCTTATTCATTTCAAAAGATTGACAATGTTCATCATTAAACCATCCCAACATTGGTGAATAAACCTTACTTGCATCAAATTTACATGCTACAACATGCTTAAATAAGCAAACATGCAATAAGTCATTCAACACAGAATCATCACCAAGATTAGAGGTCATATCAAAATGATTAAACATTGGTTCTTTTGCATCAATAGTTAATTCAATGGGTGCACTCAAAATTGTTGGTATTTCAGTTGTTTGATCACATGGCAAAGTCAAATTATCAACGTAGTCCTCTAAAATAGGTGGTGTGATCAAAGTAGTGGGTAGCTCATCAGATGGTGCATTCAAATTGACAAGGCATTCACCATTCTCATGTAGAGATGGAAGATCAGTACCTTTGTCATTACCTCTTATGATCAACTCAGATGATGTAGCCACTCTCGGGGGCGATGTGTCACATGGTGGAGGTGATGTAGTCCTGACAACAACGGATGTGGTTGTCATAGTATGCCTAGTAGTTGAAGGAACAATCATATCAACTCTTGGAATGTGCACCGTGCGCTTGTTCTCCTCGTGGCCAACACGTCGTTTTATTTCCTGTTCAGCTTTGCATGCAAGATGGAACAAATGGTCCATAGGATAACACTCTTCATGAATTAGTATCTCTTGAATATCACGGTTTAATCCTCCCCAAAATCTATCCATAAAATCATCTTCACTTTCTTCTAAAGAGGAATGCAACAAGGTAGTTTGTAAATCATCATAATATTTTGTTACAGTTTCACTACCTTGTTTTAAGTGTTGCAACTTCTTAATCATGTCACGAGTATAATAAGCAGGGACGAAAGTATGTCGCGTGGCAAGTTTCAAATCATCCCAAGTAGTAGGTATATAATCAGGGTGTAACCGACAATATTCACTCCACCAAACCAAAGCATAACCAGTGAAAGAACCAACCGCAACCTTAACCTTTTTATGTTCATCGAAATTATGGGAAGCAAATATATTTTTTATGTCGAACTCCCATTCAATATATAAAGCAGGTTTAAAACGGCCATTAAATGGTGGTATAGATACATTAACCTGATCATGTGCATTTGGATGTTTGTGCACCTCTCGTGACGGTTGTGGTATTTGCAAAGGTGGTGGCATGTCTCCCGCGATCGATAAAGCCCATGAATTGACTCTGGATCCTGTCATGATTAGTAGAACAAGAAGCAAAACCCAAAAATAATGTTCCTATAACTACTAGGATGTGGTGGTAAAACGCTCACAGTAAAGCAAATATCAATGTCTTACAAGTTCTTACCATGCAGCAGGCGGTGATCGGCAACCAGCGGTGTCAAGTAACTCCGAATATTGAGTAAAGCGATTGCCAGGGGAGCGTACGTATACACGGTGTAGAAATATGTGGAGCTGGGTTGGCTATATATGGTAGCAAAAGATTAGCAATAATCAATTCAAAGATGCAATGTTGAATAAACGCTCAACGACGGTACTGTGCTGGTCCTAGGCTAGACCGGACTAGAGACGCGAGCCTAGAACACTAATGAGGTCACGGCGTAGCACAACTAGCATCAATGAAGGATACTAAGTAGCTCTTGACAGCAAGATATATGTGAAGATCACAACGGCAGTGAAGATAATGATGAAAAACAACTGCCAAGCAGGATATACAACAACTCTCTCTCCAACTTTCCTCTTGAAAAGTTTGAGACAATTTTCTGATAAATTCTTTCAAAGAATGCTACTAACTCAAGCTTTCCAATGCAAAAAGAATCACTCAATTCCGAGTTGATATGAGGAGTCAAAGAATTCTAAAACTGGCCTGAAAAATTGGAACAAGTTGTGTTCACGAACTTCGGAGGGCAAAAAGACCTATTTAAAAGCCGATTTTGAGGTGTCAAATATTGAACTAGCTTCTGCAACTATTTAGATGCGGCTCGTCGCTATCTTCAATTTGAGTACTCACGGAGCCAAAACTGACTTCGTATGAGGAAGATACACCTGTTTTACTGAACAGTGCACAAAACAGATTCCAATCCGAATTCAGGTACGAATTGATTCTAGATAGATCCAATTTTTTTTTTCTTCTCTTTTTTTTCTCACGCTTTTTTTTTCTTTTTCTTCTCCCTCTTTTTCTTTTTTTTTCTTTCCTTTTTTCTCTCTTTTTTTTTCTCTCTCTTTTTTTTTCTCCCTCTTTCCAAGACAAACTAGATAAGATGCAGATTGGATCAGGCGAAGATGTGAATGACCTCAACTATGATTATGACAATGAACAGTGCGTAGCACATGGTGGAAATTAATAGATGGGATGGTGGACGGCGGAAGGGATAATGATGCAGTGGCGGCGTGACTAATGTGAACAGAACTCGAAACTCTAAAGGAACTAGACACTAAGACCAGCAACTTACACGACGATGCAACCGATAATTCAACTATGCAAGCAATGAATAGAAAATTGCAAAGGCTCAGACTGGCTTGGATAAAGGATGAACAGATCTAACTTTTTTTTGTGTGGCTTTTTCTTGGACAATAGGTAAGAAAATAAATCTAATCTAGGAAAACGGGAAATTCTCACCGAGCAACCTGAAAACTGATACCACTTGATAGAGGCGAGGGTGTCCCGATCTTTCGATGAGATGATAACTATCGATTTGGTGGAGATGACTTTGATGATCCGACTACAAACGTGCACGACGTTGCGCCTTAGCAATCGCTAAACCAATCTCCTGAGGTTACTGACGATGCCGGAAGCACGGTCAGCCTGACCACGAAGGTCTATTCCTGCAAGCAATCGAAGAACGAGCAAGAATATGATAAAGCAATCTGAATATTGCAAATATATATGAGGTATTGGTAATGGTGGGGATCCGTAAGCGGTGTTGGTGTGGTCGTTGGACACAAACGAAGTACACGAAGTTGCGTTGGCTAACTTTTAACTAAATAAATCCCAAGGAAAAGCTACTAGATGGATCTACTTATATAGGAGCAAGGGGTGGAGGCCAAGGAGGTGGGAGGACGTCCCAAGGCAGCCTAAAACTAAATCTAGGTCGTACAAGGCCAATGGGCCCAAGTGGAGGTGATGTAACACCTTTGGACTTGTAGTTTGACTCGGATTCTGCTGCAGCATCAGATTGTTTCGTCCACAACTCAACGCTCCGGACGAATTTGAAGGTGATTCCAATTGGGTTGGAAAGTGCACGAAATCTAGTTTCCAACAAAAAAAGAATCACCCAATTCGGAGTCCGTATGAAAAACTTGTGTGCGTTTTGAGTCAGGTGTGTCTGTGCAGTCCGAATCTGAATCCAGAACGTGAGAGACTTGGACTTTATCTTCTCTTGGGCCAAAAGTGACGTGAGAGAACTTTTTGGACAGCAAATAAACATCTCTTTCTTCCTTATCTTCATATGTGGATTGTACAAATGTCCCATACACCTGCAATTAGACAAAACACAAAAGTGTGTGAAGTATTTTTGTTCTGGATAACATAAATAGATTATTGAATAGTTTGCACTAGAAATCACCTGACAAATATGCATATATGCAATATTTTTGGTCATATCCAAGGTAGTCATGTCCTCATCATCCTCCCCTTCTTGAAAATAAAGCCGTCCTCGGCGTTGCTTAATCTGAAATGTGGCTAACAAAAGAGACAAGGTGTACATGTTGTATATGTATATGTCATCCATTTTTACTTTCCTTGATTTTTGCATATATGACACATGAATAGATGAGTAACTTGCATAATTCATAGAATCTAAAGCCAAAAAATTAGCACAAGAAGTAGAAGGCATGAAAATATTGCAACTCAGTTTGCACATATAAGTGAAGCTCTTATTCATTTCAAAAGATTGACAATGTTCATCATTAAACCATCCCAACATTGGTGAATAAACCTTACTTGCATCAAATTTACATGCTACAACATGCTTAAATAAGCAAACATGCAATAAATCATTCAACACAGAATCATCACCAAGATTAGAGGTCATATCAAAATGATTAAACATTGGTTCTTTTGCATCAATAGTTAATTCAATGGGTGCACTCAAAATTGTTGGTATTTCAGTTGTTTGATCACATGGCAAAGTCAAATTATCAACGTAGTCCTCTAAAATAGGTGGTGTGATCAAAGTAGTGGGTAGCTCATCAGATGGTGCATTCAAATTGACAAAGCATTCATCATTCTCATGTAGAGATGGAAGATCAGTACCTTTGTCATTACCTCTTATGATCAACTCAGATGATGTAGCCACTCTCGGGGGCGATGTGTCACATGGTGGAGGTGATGTAGTCCTGACAACAACGGATGTGGTTGTCATAGTATGCCTAGTAGTTGAAGGAACAATCATATCAACTCTTGGAATGTGCACCGTGCGCTTGTTCTCCTCATGGCCAACACGTCGTTTTATTTCCTGTTCAGCTTTGCAAGCAAGATGAAACAAATGGTCCATAGGATAACACTCTTCATGAATTAGTATCTCTTGAATATCACGGTTTAATCCTCCCCAAAATCTATCCATAAAATCATCTCACTTTCTTCTAAAGAGGAATGCAACAAGGTAGTTTGTAAATCATCATAATATTTTGTTACAGTTTCACTACCTTGTTTTAAGTGTTGCAACTTTTTAATCATGTCACGAGTATAATAAGCAGGGACGAAAGTATGTCGCATGGCAAGTTTCAAATCATCCCAAGTAGTAGGTATATAATCAGGGTGTAACCGACAATATTCACTCCACCAAACCAAAGCATAACCAGTGAAAGAACCAACCGCAACCTTAACCTTTTTATGTTCATCGAAATTATGGGAAGCAAATATATTTTTTATGTCGAACTCCCATTCAATATATAAAGCAGGTTTAAAACGGCCATTAAATGGTGGTATAGATACATTAACCTGATCATGTGCATTTGGATGTTTGTGCACCTCTCGTGACGGTTGTGGTATTTGCAAAGGTGGTGGCATGTCTCCCGCGATCGATAAAGCCCATGAATTGACTCTGGATCCTGTCATGATTAGTAGAACAAGAAGCAAAACCCAAAAATAATGTTCCTATAACTACTAGGATGTGGTGGTAAAACGCTCACAGTAAAGCAAATATCAATGTCTTACAAGTTCTTACCATGCAGCAGGCGGTGATCGGCAACCAGCGGTGTCAAGTAACTCCGAATATTGAGTAAAGCGATTGCCAGGGGAGCGTACGTATACACGGTGTAGAAATATGTGGAGCTGGGTTGGCTATATATGGTAGCAAAAGATTAGCAATAATCAATTCAAAGATGCAATGTTGAATAAACGCTCAACGACGGTACTGTGCTGGTCCTAGGCTAGACCGGACTAGAGACGCGAGCCTAGAACACTAATGAGGTCACGGCGTAGCACAACTAGCATCAATGAAGGATACTAAGTAGCTCTTGACAGCAAGATATAAGTGAAGATCACAACGGCAGTGAAGATAATGATGAAAAACAACTGCCAAGCAGGATATACAACAACTCTCGAGTGTCCCGATAGAGGCGGGGGTGTCCCGATCTTTCGGTGAGATGATAACTATCGAGTTGGTGGAGACGACTTTGACGATCCGACTACAAACGTGCACGACGTTGCGCCTTAGCAATCGCTAAACCAATCTCCTGAGGTTACTGACGATGCCGGAAGCACGGTCAGCCTGACCACGAAGGTCTATTCCTGCAAGCAATCGAAGAACGAGCAAGAATATGATAAAGCAATCTGAATATTGCAAATATATATGAGGTATTGATAATGGTGGGGATGTGTAAGCGGTCTTGGTCTGGTCGTTGGACACAAACGAAGTACACGAAGTTGCAATGGCTAACTTTTAACTAAACAAATCCCAAGGAAAAGCTACTAGATGGATCTACTTATATAGGAGCAAGGGGTGGCGGCCAAGGAGGTGGGAGGACGTCCCAAGGCAGCCTAAAACTAAATCTAGGTCGTACAAGGCCAATGGGCCCAAGTGGAGGTGATGTAACACCTTTGGACTTGTAGTTTGACTCGGATTCTGCTACAGCATCAGATTGTTTCGTCCACAACTCAACGCGCGGACGAATTTGAAGGTGATTCCAATTGGGTTGGAAAGTGCACGAAATCTAGTTTCCAACAAAAAAAGAATCACCCAATTCGGAGTCCGTATGAAAAACTTGTGTGCGTTTTGAGTCAGGTGTGTCTGTGCAGTCCGAATCTGAATCCAGAACGTGAGAGACTTGGACTCTATCTTCTCTTGGGCCAAAAGTGACGTGAGAGAACTTTTTGGACAGCAAATAAACATCTCTTTCTTCCTTATCTTCATATGTGGATTGTACAAATGTCCCATACACCTGCAATTAGACAAAACACAAAAGTGTGTGAAGTATTTTTGTTCTGGATAACATAAATAGATTATTGAATAGTTTGCACTAGAAATCACCTGACAAATATGCATATATGCAATATTTTTGGTCATATCCAAGGTAGTCATGTCCTCATCAAAGACGAAACAAATGGTCCATAGGATAACACTCTTCATGAATTAGTATCTCCTGAATATTATGGTTTAATCCTCCCCAAAATCTATCCATAAAATCTTCTTCACTTTCTTCTAAAAATGAGTGCAACAAGGTAGTTTGTAAATCATCATAATATTTTGTTACGGTGTCACTACCTTGTTTTAAATGTTCCAGTTTTTTAATCATGCCACGAGTATAATAAACATCGACGAATCTATCTCTCATGACATGTTTTAAATCATCCCAAGTATTAGGTACATAATCATGGTGTAACCGACAATATTCACTCCACCAAACTAGAGCATAACCAGTGAAAGAACCAACCGCAACCGTAACTTTTTTACGTTCATCAAAATTATGGGAAGCAAATATATTATTTATGTCTAACTCCCATTCAATATATAAAGCAGGTCTAAAACGGCCATTAAATGGTGGTATAGAAACATGAACCTGATCATGTGCATTTGGATGTTTGTGCACCTCTCGTGACGGTTGTGGTATTTGCATAGGTGGTGGCATGTCTCCCGCGATCGACAAAGCCCATGAATTGACTCTGGATCCTGTCATGATTAGTAGAACAACAAACAAAATCCAAAAATAATGTTCCTATAACTACTAGGATGTGGTGGTAAAACGCTCACAGTAAAGCAAATATCAATGTCTTACAAGTTCTTACCATGCAGCAGGCGGTGATCGGCAACCAGCAGTGTCAAGTAACTCCGAATAGTGAGTAAAGCGATTGCCAAGGGAGCGTACGTATACACGGTGTAGAAATATGTGGAGCTGGGTTGACTATATATGGTAGCAAAAGATTAGCAATAATCAATTCAAAGATGCAATGTTGAATAAACGCTCAACGACGGTACTGTGCTGGTCCTAGGCTAGACCGGACTAGAGACGCGAGCCTAGAACACTAATGAGGTCACGGCGTAGCACAACTAGCATCAATGAAGGATACTAAGTAGCTCTTGACAGCAAGATATAAGTGAAGATAATGATGAAAAACAACTGCCAAGCAGGATATACAACAACTTTCTCTCCAACTTTCCTACTGAAAAGTTTGAGCCAATTTTCTGATAAATTCCTGCAAAGAATTCTACTAACTCAAGCTTTCCAATGCAAAAAGATTCACTCAATCCCGAGTTGATATGAGGAGTTAAAGAATTCTAAAACTGGCCTAAAAAATTGAAACAAGCTGTGTTCACGAACTTCGGAGGGCAAAAAGACCTATTTAGAAGCCGATTTTGAGGTGTCAAATATTGAACTTGCTTTTGCAACTATTTACCCGCGGTTCGTTGCTAGCTTCAATTTGAGTACTCACGGAGCCAAAACGGAATACGTATGAGGAAGATACACCTGTTTTACTGAATAGTGCGCAAAACAGATTTCAATCCGAATTCAGGTACGAGATTGATTCTAGATAGATCTGATTTTTTTTCTTCTCTCCTTTTTTTTCTCACGTTTTTTTTTTCTTTCTCTTTTTTTTCTCTGACTTTTTTTCCTTTCCTTTTTTTCTTTTTTTTCTCCATCTTTTTTTTTCTCTCACTCTTTCCAAAACAAACTAGATAAGATGCAGATTGGATCAAGTGAAGATGTGACGATCTCAACTATGATTATGACAATGAACAATGGGTAGCACGTGGTGGAAATTGATGGATGGGTGGTGGACAGCGGAAGGGATAACGATGCAGCGGCGGCGTGACTAATGTGAGCAGAACTCGAAACTCTAAACGAACTAGACACTAAGACCAGCAACTCGACACGACGATGCAACCGATAATTCAATAATGCAAGCAATGAAAAGAAAATTGCAAAGGCTCAGACTGGCTTGGACCAAGGATGAATAGATCGAACTCTTTTTTGTGGCTTTTTCTTGGACAATAGGTAAGAAAATAAATCTAATCTAGGAAAACTGGAAATTCTCACCGAGCAACCTGAAAACTGATACCACTTGATAGACGCGGGGTGTCCCGATCTTTCGATGAGATGATAACTATCGATTTGGTGGAGACGACTTTGACGATCCGACTACAAACGTGCACGACGTTGCGCCTTAGCAATCGCTAAACCAATCTCCTCAGGTTATTGACCACGCCGGAAGCACGGTCAACCTGATCACGAAGGTCTATTCCTGCAAGCAATCGAAGCACAAGCAAGCATATGATAAAAGCAATCTGAATATTGCGAGTATATATGAAGTTTTGATAAAGATGGGGATCCGTAAGCGGTCTTGGTCTGGTCCTTGGACACAAACGAAGTACACGAAGTTGCAATGGCTAACTTTTAACTAAACAAATCCCAGGGGAAAAGCTACTAGATGGATCTACTTATATAGGAGCAAGGGGTGGCGGCCTAGGAGGTGGGAGGACGTCCCAAGGCAGCCTAAAACTAACCCTAGGTCGTACAAGGCCAATGGGCCCAAGTGGAGGTGATGCAACACCTTTGGACTTGTTGTTTGACTCGGATTCTGCTGCAACGTCTGATTGTTTCGTCGATATCTCAACGCTCCGGAAGTATTTGAAGGTGAATCCAATTGGGCTGGAAAGAGCATAAAATCTAGAATCCAACCAAAAAAGAATCACCCAATTCGGAGTCCGTATGAAAAAGTTGTTGTCGTTTTAAGTCAGGTATGTCTGTGCAGTCTGAATCTGAATCCAGAACGTGAGAGACTTGGACTCTATCTTCTCTTGGCCCAAAAGTGATGTGAGAAGACTTTTTGAACAGAACCTAAACTTCTCCTTTTCCCTTATCTTCATATGTGGATTGTACAAATGTCCCATACACCTGCAATTAGACAAAACACAAAAGTATGTGAAGTATTTTTGTTCTGGATAACATAAATATATTATTGAATAGTTTGCACTAGAAATCACCTGACAAATATGCATGTATGCAATATTTTTGGTCTTATCCAAGGTAGTCATGTCCTCATCAATACTCATGATTTCTTACCGTGGAAAAAAATTGGAGGCGAAACGATTAACTCATGTTTTCATTCAAACAAAAATATGATGTTAGGTAATGTAAATGTTTTCAAAGAGCACACGGTTCACTAATGAAAGCTGTGTGCCCACTAAATCATGGACGATGCCCCCCCATCCCTCTGCCACGTGTGCGATCTAAGTCATGCATTCTGATTGGCCAGAACCTAAACCCCATAGATTGTACGTTTGCACCGTTGGATTCTCCTTGATCGAACGGCGATCCTCATCCCTTTTACAACACATGTACATGTTTTCAAATAGCCCCTCTGATGCGGAGCATCCCAAGATCATCCCCATGGACGCACCTACACCTCCAACGATGCCACTTGGACCAATGACACGAGCCCGAGCCAAGGCTATCGAAGATAAGGTGAACTCACTCCTCTCCGAACTTCCACTTCCTATGCATGAGACATGGCTACTACTTATGTCCGAGGTGTTGTGCATGATTAGGCACCAAGAGGACCCTCCCAAAGATGCGCATGAAGATGTACAAGTCCCCAAGTCCACGGATAAGGAGAACCAACGGAAGCAGCCAAGAACATCTCCCAGGCCCCGGACATCCGGCCATAACCCCGGACATCCGGCCCCTGGAGCGTCATCCACTACAGCAGCTCAGCCGCCAAAAGCTACAGGCCCCGGACATCCGGCCGTGAAAGCCCGGACATCCGGCCTCTCCCGAGCCCCCGAACATCCGGCCGCCAGCCCGGAAATCCAGCCCTCCGAACCCGAGAGTAACAAGTGCCACCACTCCAGCCCGGACATCCAGCCTCCCAGGCCCGTGTATCCCTTCTCCCCCTAGACTATATATACTCCACCTCGCCCAACTTTGTAGGGTTAGCAAAGGATTAGCTCATATTTGTGTGAGAGCTTTGCTCATCCACTTGGATACCTTCTCCACGGAGATTCAAGCCTCCACCGGAGAAGACCCCCCAAGCGGATTCAAGACCCCTCTTTAGGGAAGAACATCAAGACCTCCTCACGGAGAAGACCGGTTACCGTGTATCGTCCTTAGTTGTCCGTGGATCGTGTATCTTCTCTTATGTATTCGAGGATCTAGCACTTGTGTGACTTGTTCTTGTTAGTTTGAGTGTTCCTCTTGTGTTTCCCCTTGTGATTTCCCCTTGTTCCCCTCTTTGTGTTCCTTGTGTTCTTCACGGGATCCGCTCCTTTCGTGATAGACCGGCCGATTAGGGTTCTACCCTACATCAAAGGAGTACGTCCTACGTCCAATGTCGCCATGCCAAGTGATCGTCGACAAGCAAGCCACCCATCGTGGAGATCATAGTGAGAGAGCGAGCCACCAAAAAGAGAGTGAGCGCCACAAGCCCAAATCAAACACCTCCACGATGAGCGAAAAGAAGAACCTAGTCCTATTTGCCACCAAAAGCGAGATAAGAGGAGTGTGTGAGAACCCATCTAGTGTCCTACACTACATCTTCAAGATGAAGGGCAAGGATGATGCGGAGCATCCCAAGGTCATCCCCATGGACGCACCTAGACCCCTAACGACACCACTTGGACCAATGACACGAGCCCGAGCCAAGGCTATCGAAGATAAGATGAACTCACTCCTCTCCGAACTTCCACTTTCTATGCATGAGACATGGCTACTACCTAAGTCCGAGGTGTTGTGCATGATTAGGCACCAAGAGGACCCACCCGAAGATGCACATGAAGATGTACAAGTCCCCAAGTCCACGGATGAGGAGAACCAACGGAAGGAGCCAAGAACATCACCCAGGCCCCGGACATCCGGCCAAGACCCCGGACATCTGGCCCCTAGAGCGTCATCCACTACAACAGCATAGCCGCCAGAAGTTACAGGCCCCGGACATTCGGCCTCGACAGCCCGGACATCCGACCTCTCTCGAGCCCCCGGACATCCAGCCACCAGCCCGGAAATCTGGCCCCTCTGATAGAGGCAAAGGTGTCCCGTCTTTCGATGAGATGATGGATATCGCTTTGGTGGAAGTCGACTTTGACGATCCGACTACGAACGTGCGAGGACGTCGCGCCTTAGCAATCGCTAAACCAACTCCGAGAGGTTATTGACCACGCCGGAGCACGATCAACCTGACCACGAGGGTATGTTTCCTGCGAGCAAACGAAGAACAAGCAAGAAACTAAGATTGCAATCTGGATATTGCGAATATAATATGGAAGCTTTATTGATCAAGGTGGGGTTCTGTGACGCCTTTGTCTGGTCGTTGAACACAAACGAAGTACGCGAAGTTGCAACTATGGCGAACTTTTAATCTAAACAAAACCCACAGTCTAAACGATGCCCTAAGGGCTGTATATATGGAAGAAGAGGGGGGGAATTTCGTGGCCCTTGATGGAGGGGTCCGAAATCAACCCTATCTCTTGTTTCCCCACACATACGGACTCTAAAAATAGCCTATACTTATGTATTTCGAAATTACATGGGCCTGGCCCAATAATAAGGTGACGCAGCACCTAAAATAGCCTCGGGACGAAATTTATGAAGTGGCATCTTGTATATTTCGTCCAAGGCTTCATGCACCCATTATGGTGGCTTCAAAGTCCTGAAACAATCACTTGTAACTCCGTTCTTGTTTCCCTTGCGCATGCCATCATCTCCATGCTTGTTCTTGCTCCAATGTTCATCCTTCTCCAAGCTAGGCCCTTTCATTTGTAAGCAAAACAAATGTATCCAATTTAGGCAGCATCATATTCTCATGAACATTAGAATCATTACCAAGAAACGAAAGTACCTGGTAATTTAGTTGGCGTGCACGAGCTCTAGTAATTGGTCCAGTATGTATAGCAGCAGGGGCTGTGGGTGTAACAATTGTATTGATGTCCTCATCATCCTCCCCTTCTTGAAATGAAGTCATCCTCGACGGAAGTTCATCTTCCTCACCCAAATAAGGCTTCAAATCTGCAATGTTAAAAGTGGGACTAACCCCAAAATCTGCAGGCAGCTCAAGTTTATATGCATTATCATTTATTTTCTCTAACACCTTAAAGGGACCATCAGCACGTGGCATTAACTTTGATTTGCGCAAATCAGGAAATCTATCCTTACGCAAATGTAACCAAACAAGATCTCCAGGTGCAAACACAACATGTTTTCTACCCTTATCTCCAGCAAGTTTATATTTAGCATGCATGCGCTCAATGTTTTCCTTAGTTAACTCATGCATTTTTAAAATCAATTCAGCACGTTGTTTAGCATCAAAATTAACCTTCTCCGAAGATGGAAGAGGCAACAAATCAATAGGTGCACGAGGTAGGAAACCATACACAACTTCAAAAGGGCACATCTTAGTAGTAGAATGCAATGAACGATTATAAGCAAATTCAATATGAGGCAAGCATTCCTCCCACATTTTCTTATTATTCTTCAAAACAGCCCTAAGCATAGTAGACAACGTTCTATTGACTACTTCAGTTTGTCCATCAGTTTGGGGGTGACAAGTAGTACTAAAAAGCAGTTTAGTCCCCAACTTAGCCCATAAACATCTCCAAAAGTGGCTAAGAAATTTAGTATCACGATCTGAAACAATAGTATTTGGCACACCATGCAAGCGAATAATTTCACGAAAAAACAAATCATCAACATTAACAGCATCATCGCTTTTATGACATGGTATAAAGTGTGCCATTTTCGAGAATCTATCCACGACAACAAATATGCTATCCCTCCCCTTCTTTGTTGGAGGTAAACCTAAAACAAAGTCCATAGATATATCCTCCCAAGGAACACTAGGTACAGGCAAAGGCATATATAAACCATGAGGATTGAGTCGTGACTTAGCTTTTTGACATGTAGTGCAGCGAGCAATAAAACGCTCAACATCCCGTCTCATCTTTGGCCAAAAGAAATGTGTAGCAAGTACGTCCTCCGTCTTCTTCACGCCAAAGTGTCCCATTAATCCTCCTCCATGCGCCTCCTGCAACAACAAAAGACGAACGGAGCTAGCTGGAATGCATAGCTTGTTAGCACGAAACACAAATCCATCGTTAACAACAAACTTGTTCCACATTCTTCCTTCTTTACAATTCTGCATTACATCTTTAAAATCAGCATCATGCACATATTGATCTTTGATGGTCTCCAAACCAAATATTTTGAAGTCAAGTTGTGAAAGCATAGTATTGCGATGAGACAATGCATCAGCAATAACATTTTCTTTTCCCTTCTTGTGTTTAATGACATAAGGGAAAGTCTCAATGAATTCAACCCATTTAGCATGTCTACGATTCAGTTTAGCTTGACTTTTAATATGTTTCAAACATTCATGATCAGAATGTATAACAAATTCTTTGGGCCATAAATAATGTTGCCATGTTTCTAAAGTCCGAACAAGAGCATATAATTCTTTATCATAAGTAGAATAATTCATACTAGGCCCACTCAATTTTTCAGAAAAGTATGCAACAGGTTTGCCATCTTGTAATAACACACCTCCTAATCCAATTCCACTAGCATCACATTCAAGCTCAAAAGTCTTATTAAAATCAGGAAGTTGGAGTAAAGGAGCATGTGTCAACTTATCTTTCAATACCGTGAAGGCTTCTTCCTGTGCGGTACCCCAAAGAAAAGGCACATCTTTCTTTGTAAGCTCATTGAGAGGTGCAGCAATGGTGCTGAAATCTCTCACAAAACGCCTATAGAATCCAGCGAGGCCAAGAAAACTCCTCACTTGTGTGACCGTTTTGGGCTGCGGCCAACTCTCAATAGCTTCAATCTTGGCTTTATCAACTTCAATTCCCTGTGGAGTAACAACATAGCCAAGAAAAGATACTCGGTCGGTGCAAAAGGTGCACTTCCCAAGGTTACCAAACAAACGTGCATCACGTAGAGCAATAAGAACATCACGTAAATGTTCCAAATGTTCCTCCAAAGATCTGCTATAAATCAATATGTCATCAAAGTAAACTACCACAAATCGTCCAATGAAAGCACGTAAAACTTCGTTCATTAATCTCATGAAAGTACTAGGTGCATTAGTTAACCCAAAAGGCATGACTAACCACTCATATAATCCAAACTTAGTTTTAAATGCTGTTTTCCATTCATCTCCCAATTTCATACGAATTTGATGGTAGCCACTACGCAAATCAACTTTGGAGAATATTGTAGAGCCACTCAATTCATCAAGCATATCATCTAGCCTAGGAATAGGATGACGATAACGAATAGTAATATTATTAATGCCTCTACAATCAACACACATACGTGATGTACCATCCTTTTTCGGCACTAGAATAATAGGAACAGCACAAGGACTAAGGGATTCGCGTATATAACCTTTGTCGAGAAGCCCTTGTACTTGATGCATAATCTCCTTCGTCTCCTCTGGGTTGGTACGGTATGGTGCACGGTTTGGCAGTGAAGCACCGGGAATTAAGTCAATCTGATGCTCAATCCCTCGAATAGGCGGTAATCCCGGTGGCACGTCTTGTGGAAAAACGTCAGCGAACTCCTGCAAAATGTTAGTGACAGCAGGAGGCAAAGAGGAAGGCACGTCCTCGAAAGAAAATAATGCCTCTTTGCACACAAAAGCATAGCAAACAGATTTGCTGAAATCTAGCTCGTCAATATCAGATTTGGTGGCAAATAAACATGGACTTTTCAATTTAATTTCAGAAGCAACACTAGATGGTTTATTATTAGGCTTCATTTGTTGCTCAAATTCTTTTGCCACAATCTGATTTTCACTCTTATTCTTCTCCTGTTGTGCTTTATTAGCTCTATTAATATCATCTTTCAAAATGGAATCAGGAGTCATAGGAAGCAAAGTAATATTTTTATCCTTATGAACAAGAGTATAGTGATTGTTTCTACCATGGTGTACAGAATTTTTATCAAATTGCCATGGTCTACCAAGTAATAAGGAACATGCTTGCATAGGTACCACATCACAATCAACATAATCAGCATATGTAGAGATACTAAAATGCACACGAACAGTACGTGTTACCTTAACCTTGCCGCTGTTGTTGAACCATTGGATGTAGTAAGGATGTGGATGTGGTCTTGTGGTGAGAGAAAGCTTCTCCACCATCTCCATGCTAGCCAAGTTGTTGCA
Organism: Triticum dicoccoides; assembly: GCF_002162155.2. NCBI lineage: Eukaryota > Viridiplantae > Streptophyta > Magnoliopsida > Poales > Poaceae > Triticum > Triticum dicoccoides. The sequence continues at coordinate 250,863 of NW_021284185.1, forward strand.
GCTCCCTCCGTCTATGATGACGCGCACAGAACGTTCCTTCACAACTCCCTTGGTATGGAACAAATTGTGCCTCTGATTTTGCTCAGCTTGTGTGACCTGCACACTCAAAACACGTTGAGCAACTAAACATTCATACCTGTCAGCGTCTTCAGGAGCCATGTAATGCGTCTCATGATCAGAATCACCTCCACCATGTTCTTCACATGTAATAAGAGCCAAAGTCTCCTCATCATAGTCACTAGCGGACTCATATCCACCATCCGCGGTAGCAATCATCACACGCAGAGATTTGCATTCTCTCGCATAATGACCTCCTCCCTTACAACGACGACAAATAATATCACTTGTGTGCCCTGTTGATGCCATGGAAGAAGAAGAACGCTGTGCAGGCCCCGCAGGTGCGCTCTTGGCAGATAATGGTGGTTGTGCCTGTTTTCTTGTATCACGGCTGGAGGTGGCACCGGATGGAGGTGCTGGTGCAGTTGAAGTAGAAGATGCACGTGGTGTCCATGATGAAGGTCGGCCTGCAGAAAAGTTAGTTCGCCCCAATGCTTGTCGATCCTGCACTTCACGTTCAGCTTTACAAGCAAGATGGAATAAACGAGTGATATTAGTATACTCCTTATAGTCTAGAATGGTCTGAATCTCTCTATTTAATCCACCCAGGAAACGTGCAAGCATAGCTTCATTCTCCTCAACAATACCACATCTAATCATGCCAGTTTGTAATTCCTGATAATATTCTTCTACAGAATTTTTTCCTTGTCTTAAACGCTGCAATTTTTGAAGCAATTCACGTTGATAATATGGTGGAACCCAACGCGTACGCATAGCAGTTTTCAAAGCAGCCCAAGTAGTTGGAATAGGATATAATCTACAATGTTCAGACCACCATACACATGCAAAACTAGTGAAAGCACAAACAGCAGCAACAACTCGTCTCTCCTCAGGATATTGTAAACATGTAAATCGTTGTTCAGTTTCTAACTCCCAAGTAAGATATATATCAGGAACATATCTACCCTCAAATGGTGGAATATTCAATTTCAGTTTAGGAATATGGACATCATCGCGTACCTGAGGTGGTGGTGCAGGCCTACCATTACGAATATATACCTGAGGTCGACCTGCTGGTGGTGGTACAGGTGGCTGCACGTAGTGTTGATTTTGATCAACCTCATCCTCATAATCTCCCACATAATCATCCTCCTCCGCATCAGCAGCAGGAGCCACAGAAGTATCAACAGCAGCACCAACAGTTTGGCCAAACGCAAGAGGAACACGGCTTGCTCGGCGGAGGTCTGCTTCGCGACGCGGAGGTAGTCGTTGTTGTTGCTGTTGGACAGGTGCGTTAGCTGCAGCGGGTGGTGGTGGTGGAAGACGCGCGAGCAATTCATTAAACTTGTTATCGAGCTTTGTTTCGAACGTCTTCTCAAAGCCAGTGATCTTCTCCATGGCCTCTTCAAAATTGTTCAGCACACCTTGCACCTGTTCAGTCATCATTTGCTGAAACTTATCATGAAGCTCCTTGTTCGATAAATTCTCCCAGTCAATCTCGTCGGCTTGTGATCCTGGCATGGTTAGCAGCAATAGAAACACAAAAGAATATGATCCTACAGACTACGAATAAGTGGTGGTGGTGGGTGTCACAAATCCGTCAAGCAAATCTCAAATTCTTACCAGTTCTTACCCAGCAGCAGGCGGTGATCGGCAACCGTTGTAGTCAAAAACTCTCAAAGCTTGGATAGAGCGATTACCAGGGAGAGTCAAACGCACGACGTAGATGTATGTGGAGCTGGGAAGGCTTATAATATGGTAGCAAAAAGGGTCAGCAATAATCAATTCAGAGATGCAAAGTTGAATAAACGCTCAACGACGGTACTGTGCTGGTCCTAGGCTAGACTGTGCTAGAGACGCGAGCCTAGAACACTAACAAAATCACGGCGCGGCACGGAAACAAGGGAAAAGCACACTCTGGAATTTTTTTTTCGCTCTTTTTTTTTTGCGCTCTTTTTTTTGCGCTGCTGTTTTTTTTTGCGAAAAATCACTATAATGGCGAGTGTCTCAAAACTCTTCTTAACTCAAACTGACAGGATGGGCACGAAATTTTTTTGACCAATTTTTTTTAATATTTTTTTGACTGCCCGGACCCAAAAACTGGAAACGGGTCAAAAAAAACTTCCTATAATGGCACCTGTCTCAAAACACTCAGAAACACCTAAAAATAGGATAGCCAGAAATTTTTTCGAAAAATGCGTTTTCGAAAAATTTTGGGCCTAAACGGAGCGTGGCTACCCGACTCTTTTTTTTTTTCCGAAACCTACTCCGGCAAGGAAACACGAATCAGAATCTAGATGGATCTCGAAAACAAACCTAATATGACAAGAACTCGGATTGGTGGTGGATATATGGTGGTAGATGGCAGCGGTGGGGGTATATGACAGCTGTGGTGGTATATGGATACGGATTCGAAGTGGTGGCGGATAAGCGGTGGTGGTAGATGGCAGGGGTGATGATGATGGTGCGGCGGCGGCGTGACAACTTATGACCAGAACTCGAAACTCTAAAAGACTAGACTCTAAGACCAGCAACTAGACACGACGATGCAACCGCAAATTCAACAAAGCAAAACCCTAAAAAGATTATGCAAAGGCTCAGATTGGTTCGGATATGATGAACTAACCCTAATTTTTTTTGTGGCTTTTTCGTGGACTGTAGGTATGAAGAACAGACTCGATCTCAACTACGAAAAACTGTAAAATCTCACCGAGCAACCTGGAAATCTGATACCACTTGATAGAGGCAAAGGTGTCCCGTCTTTCGATGAGATGATGGATATCGCTTTGGTGGAAGTCGACTTTGACGATCCGACTACGAACGTGCGAGGACGTCGCGCCTTAGCAATCGCTAAACCAACTCCGAGAGGTTATTGACCACGCCGGAGCACGATCAACCTGACCACGAGGGTCTGTTTCCTGCGAGCAAACGAAGAACAAGCAAGAAACTAAGATTGCAATCTGGATATTGCGAATATAAGATGAAAGCTTTATTGATCAAGGTGGGGTTCTGTGACGCCTTTGTCTGGTCGTTGAACACAAACGAAGTACGCGAAGTTGCAACTATGGCGAACTTTTAATCTAAACAAAACCCACAGTCTAAACGATGCCCTAAGGGCTGTATATATGGAGGAAGAGGGGGGGAATTTCGTGGCCCTTGGTGGAGGGGTCCGAAATCAACCCTATCTCTTGTTTCCCCACACATACGGACTCTAAAAATAGCCTATACTTATGTATTTCGAAATTACATGGGCCTGGCCCAATAATAAGGTGACGCAGCACCTAAAATAGCCTCGGGACGAAATTTATGAAGTGGCATCTTGTATATTTCGTCCAAGGCTTCATGCACCCATTATGGTGGCTTCAAAGTCCTGAAATCATCACTTGTAACTCCGTTCTTGTTTCCCTTGCGCATGCCATCATCTCCATGCTTGTTCTTGCTCCAATGTTCATCCTTCTCCAAGCTAGGCCCTTCATTTGTAAGCAAAACAAATGTATCCAATTTAGGCAGCATCATATTCTCATGAACATTAGAATCATTACCAAGAAACGAAAGTACCTGGTAATTTAGTTGGCGTGCACGAGCTCTAGTAATTGGTCCAGTATGTATAGCAGCAGGGGCTGTGGGTGTAACAATTGTATTGATGTCCTCATCACCCTTCGAACCCGAGAGCAACAAATGCCACCACTCCAACCCAGACATCCGGCCTCCCCAGCCCGGACATCCGGCATCGCCTGAAAGCCCATACATCCGGCCCGACCAGCCCAGCCATCCGGTCTCCCCTGTCTGTGCACAGTGAAGGGTCGAGGCCCGTGTATCCCTTCTCCCCCTAGACTATATATACTCCACCTCGCCCAACTTTCTAGGGTTAGCAAAGGATTAGCTCCTATTTGTGCGAGAGCTTTGCTCATCCACTTGGATACCTTCTCCACGGAGATTCGAGCCTCCACCGGAGAAGATCCCCCAAGCGGATTCAAGACCCCTCTTTAGGGAAGAATATCAAGACCTCCTCACGGAGAAGACTGGTTACCGTGTATCGTCCCTAGTTGATCGTGGATCATGTATCTTACTTTATGTACCCGAGGTTCTACACATGTGTGACTTATTCATGTTGGTTTGAGTGTTCCTCTGCGTTTCGCCCTTGTGTTTCTCTCATTTTCCCCTTTGTGTTCCTCGTGTTCTTCGCGGGATTCCGCTCCTTTCGTGAAAGATCGGCTGATTTGGGTTCTAACCTACATCATCTTGGTATCAGAGCCACGTTGATCATGATTTCGGAGCCTCCCCGTTGTGTTTCTAGCCTTGTTTTTTTCGTCCTAATTCGAAAATTCCCCACCAAAAATAGCCCCAATTTTTTTTGTGATTTGTTGGTGTGTTGAGATTTTGTTGGTTTGGATCCGTGGATTTGCTTTGTTTTGAGTGGATCTAGCTTCCCATCCATTTTCCCCCAATTTCCATCCACAAATTCCTCCGAATTTCGCCCGGATTTGACCTCTCCACGTGGTGTTCATCCCGTTCGTCCCCGGATCCAGAGCCCGGACATCCGGCCCGTCAAACCCAGACATCTGGCCTTCCGCCCGGACATCCAACCCCTCGCAGCAACATCTCCATCCACCACCCTGTTTTCCGTCCATTTCTCACCAAATTTTGTTCCGGTGCCCACCATATACCACATATCCTTCCGCATACCTCCACCTCTTCCGCATAGCCCAACCATTTTGGACCGTTTCGCTCTCCGACACATTTTCTACTTCGAGGTTTGAGAATTTGAGTTGGTGTACCGTATCCTTTTGTGTTTTGGCTATCTAGGTACGGTTCGACATCGACATCACCGCCGCTCATCTTCGCCATGGACGGGTCCTACATAATCACCGCCGTCCTACATCGTGATCAACAACGACCACTTCGACTACACCTTGGTATTCGTGCCACCATTTTGACACCATACCGGAAGCAACACCGGTAACATCATCTTGGTATTGGACATATCACTCTTGCCATTACATTAATAGCCATTATAGCCTTACTCCTTTGCATTGCTTACCCATCGAGACTAGCCATTGAGTATTGCCGGCAACGAGACTTGTGCACATTAGTGATCATACTTCTCATATGATCCATTAAGAAGCCTGTTAGTTACTACTCTCCATCGTGGTGAGGCATATTTCCTTGCAATCCCTCGGCTCTCTTGTGATCCGGCCGGGTTTGCATTAAGAAGCATGTTAGTTACTGCTCTCCATCACGGTGAGGCATATTTCCTTGCCATCCCTCTTCCAATTTCATTCCGTATGTTCCCAAATTGGCTATAAATAATGGAGAGCGTATATATGTTCATTATCTACCTTCCTTACTACATATGAGTTGTATTTGTTCCAATAAGTTACTGCCTATTTATAGATCGCGGGCGCCCGAGTCACACAAACTTAACAAATTAGCCGTACATTTTCTAAATTATTGCATGGCTTGTTTAGAAAGCTTGATACCAACTTGTTAGTTTTATGCATATCCTCATTTCTTGAGTTTCGCATGTGTTCTCTGTAGATGCCGAGTAGCAACAACAGCACTCATTCAGGCCATGTATCTTCATCTAATTTGGACAACCCTAGGTCTTCAGCAGATTGTGAGGGATCAAGTAGTCTTGAACGGGATAGAGCTGTAGCAATTACCCTTCCGGTCAGGACACGGAGGAACGCTCCAAGGAAGCCCACACACCAGCCTAAAGGTGTATATGAAGTAACCGAGATTGATTTAAGGTCCTGGGCTCCAACTAAACCTGATAAAGCACGCATCAGGTTCAGGAGTGTGTGTGGATGTGTTGGCAGGGCAAGGCTCAACATTAATCTATCGGGGTTTCAGAAAGCTGACACAGAAACATGGCGAAGGATAGTCCGGGAGACCATGGATCACTTCAACATACCAGAGCAGTGGAGAATGCAGGTGGAACACGCTGCACTGAAGAAGGCTAGGGATGCTTGGAGAAACTGGAAGCACGTGATGTACAAGAAGTACTTGAGTGAAGGCAAGGACCCAATCCCTGCATACCCCCAAATTACAAAGGCAGACTGGGCAGAATTCAAAAGGGTCAGGGCAAATCCAGAGTTTGCTGCGAAGAGTTTCAAGCAATTGGAACATCAGAAGAAGAACATACACCCACACCGTATGGGTGTGGCAGGATACTACGACATGAAACTGGTATGGGAACAGGAGGACAAAAGCAGTAGCGGCGGGTGGGAATCTGGCCTTTAGTGAAATCAAGGGTGAACGCGCCAGAGACTACTTGCGGGCACGTGCAGAGAGGCGTGATGATGGAACTTATTACTTTGAAAATGCACGTGACACCAAACTGTATGAAATGATGGTAGAGGCTTCCAAGATCCCTGGAAAGTTCTACAGGAACTCAGGGCCATGTGACATTCTGTCCATTGCTCTGGACACAAAAGAGCCCCTTGGCCGTGCAAGGGGTATAGGTGTTAATGTCCTGCACAAGATGGCTTTCACACTCAACAAAGAAGAGAGTCTCAGCATGAAAAACGCGAGGAGTGAAATGAAGCAGAATGCATTGTTTGAAAAGTTGAAGAAGGAGATTTATCCGGCTGTTCAAAAGGATGTTGAGGAGTCAATGATGATGTAGAAGACTCTAACACTAACAGATAGCCAGCAGACAGGAGGGGAGGCGGGCATGGATGATGCTGCTTATTGCACAACAACACTGCACAAGAGTAGCTGTGCATCAGCTGACCCCGGCGACACTGATACTGCAACTGCTCGTGATGATGCTATATCTGATCTATCTGGAATGAAAGACAGACTGAAGGGCGTGCTTACACATTATGAATGTACATTAAAATGTGCAACAACCTGGGTTTTCCCACCCTTCTTGGAAGATGGCCTCTTCTTGGACAATGTGCCATTGAAGCCGAGCTGTGTGAAGTGCTACGTGACTGAAGTAAAGCCTGGATTCAATGAATTTGCCCTAAAGAATGTCCTAGGAGACTTTGATGAGCAAAGGACCTTGGGATAAATGCTGTTACATCACATCCAGTGGCCACGAAAGGAAATAGAGTTCATCCATGAGATTCCTGAAGGCCCGCCAAGAGCAATGATACGTCTCCGCCGTATCTATAAATTTGATTGTTCCATGCCAATATTATTCAACTTTCATATACTTTTGGCAACTTTTTATACTATTTTTGGGACTAACATATTGATCCAGTGCCCAGTGCCCAGTGCCAGTGCCAGTTCCTGTTTGTTGCATGTTTTTTGTTTCGCAGAATATCCATATCAAACGGAGTCCAAACGGGATAAAAACTGACGGAGATTTTTTGGAATATATATGATTTTGGGGAAGAAAAATCCACGTGAGACGGTGCTTGAGGTGGACAGGAGGCAGGGGCGCGCGCCTCTGATCCTCGTGGGCCACCCGTAAGGCAGTTGATGCCCTTCTTTCTCCGCAAGAAAGCTAATATCCGGATAGAGATCGTGTCAAAATTTTAGCCCAATCGGAGTTACGGATCTCCGGGAATATAAGAAACGGTGAAAGGGAAGAATCTGAGAACGCAGAAACAGAAAGAGACAGATCCAATCTCAAAGGGGCTCTCGCCCCTCCCATGCCATGGAGGCCAAGGACCAGAGGGGAAACCCTTCTCCCATCTAGGGAGGAGGTCAAGGAAGAAGAAGACGAAGGGGCCCCCTCTCCCCTTCTCTTCAGGTGGCGCCGGAACGCTGCCGTGGCCATCATCATCATCACCGCGATCTACACCAACACCTCCGCCATCTTCACCAACATCTCTATCACCTTCCCCCATCTATCTACAGTGGTCCACTCTCCCGCAACCCGTTGTACCCTCTACTTGAAATGGTGCTTTATGCTTCACATTATAATCCAATGATGTGTTGCCATCCTATGATGTCTGAGTAGATTTTTGTTGTCCAATCGGTGGTTGATGAATTGCTATGATTGATTTAATTTGCTTGTGGTTATGTTGCTATCCTTTGGTGCCCATCATATGATCGCGCGCGTGGATCACACCATAGGGTTAGTTGTATGTTGATAGGACTATGTATTGGAGGGCAAGAGTGACAGAAGCTTCGACCTAGCATAGAAATTGATGCATACGGGATTGAAGGGGGACCAATATATCTTAATGCTATGGTTGGGTTTTACCTTAATGAACGTTAGTAGTTGCAGATGCTTGCTAATAGTTCCAATCATAAGTGCATAGAATTCCAAGTCAGGGATGACATGCTAGCAGTGGCCTCTCCCACATAATACTTGCTATCGGTCTAGTAAAGTAGTCAATTGTTAGGGGCAATTTCACAACCCCTACCACCACTTTTCCACACTCCCTATATTTACTTTATTGTTTCTTTATCTAAACAGCCCCTACTTTTTATTTACGTACTCTTTATTATCTTGCAAACCTATCCAACAACACCTACAAAGTACTTCTAGTTTCATACTTGTTCTAGGTAAAGCGAACGTCAAGCGTGCGTAGAGTTGTATCGGTGGTCGATAGAACTTGAGGGAATATTTGTTCTACCTTTAGCTCCCCGTTGGGTTCGACACTCTTACGTATCGAAAACCGTTGCGATCCCCTATACTTGTGGGTTATCAAGAAGCAACCACTGTCGCCCCTCAACCGGTGATGCTCTCCTTGCCAGAGCAGCTCTTGCGGGCTGATGCATCAACCTGTGATCAGCCGGACCAACTTTGTGGCGTACAAGCCATGTCATCCTCCGCCCAAAAGTAGCCAGTGGCAAGGCCTACAACTGCTAATGACGCACCACCGGTTCAGATGTCGGCCGTTGAAGCAGGGGGGGAGACCTAGCTGCAGCACATGCTCAACAGACCAACCTGGTGGAACAGACTGCTAAGCAGTCTGATGCTTCGGAACCGCCTCCTAAGAAGTCTGTAGGTCCAGAACTGACTGCTCATCAGTCCATCGGTGCGCAGGCGCGTGATCAGCATACCAATGTGTCAGCACTTCCTGCTCAGCAAACCAACGCGTTGGCATGGCCTCCTCAGCACACCGACAAGTTGGCACCACCTGCGCAAAAACCCGACATAGCTTCAACGCATGGTCAGCAGTCCGATGCCTCTGCTCCTACATCCTAGCAGTCTGTCACAACAGCACCACCAACTCAGCGGTCCGGCACAGATAAACCATCTGCTAAGCAGTCCGTCCAAGCTTCACCGTCTGGTCGGCAGTCTACCGTGCAGGCAACCAGACGTTCTGCTAGAAATGCTTCAAGTACCAAGAAGGAAGTGGCCAAAAAGGCTACACCCATGACCACGAGGAAGCGCAGCGGGAGAGTGAAGAGGAAGGAGAACGATTTCCTCTTACTTAAAGCACTCATCGCCCAGAACCAAATTAACAGCAGATTGTTCGAATCGGGGAGTAATATTATTTTTGAGGCCATGGGTGATGAAGAAGTACGTTTGTTGCTTGCTAAAAATAAAGCAGGCATAGTTGAAGCACGCAATTACGTCCATGGCCAGCCATTTCTTGTTGGCGAATACTTTGATGAGTGCAGCTCCAGTTGCGCGAGTTACATGAATATTGCATGGATCAAATGTCAGAAGGTCATCACCATTTGCTAGTCCACTACAACAAAGATCATTTCCGACACAATGGGTTCCATCATTGTGAGTTGCGAGGACTTACATCTCTTCTTCAACTTCAACGTGCTCGATGTCACTCTTGTTAGATGCGTGATTTTGTAAGTACTTAACAAACTCTGATCAACTTCTCCATACAAGGTTGTAAATGATAAACAACTAACTGCATTTTATTCCTCTCAAGGGATTAAACGCAGAGAAGACAAAGTGAGAGTGTGTATTTCATTGATCCTGCATTAGCTAATGGCACAACATTACATGAAAAGGATCGATGGGAGTGGGCCGTTAACACGGTCGTCCGTATCTTCGAAAACACGTCCCATGCAGAATCATTTCTCTGGCCATATCATGAACGGTAAGTCAAGTAAACAACCACACATACAATGATTGTCTTTCAGATTTCGACATCATTCATAAGTTCATGGCTTTCTTAATATGTAGCAATCACTGGATATTGGTATTCATTGTTCCAAACAAGAACACATTTTACTACATTGATTCTCTCAAAGAGTCAACAAAGGCTCAGGATTTGATGCATCTTCAACAATTCTTGGATAGGTATTGAATTCTATGATGTTGAAATTAATTTTCATTCATATCTGGTTCAATAATTGATGTTGTCAAAATTCATCATCATTTGTAGTGTGCTCGCATTGTGGGAAACTAAAACACGGAACCTGTTCAAGAGGAAACTACCTCTGCAGCACGAGATCGTTTTTCTGGTAACACACCAAAATCCATTATTTTCATAAAATTTATCCAACTTTCTGCAAATACCTTTCCTTATGCTAGTCAAATGTTCAAGCTTCTAAATAAACCTCTTTCTATTTTGTCCAAAGAAAAAATAATACATCTAACACCGGTTAGGTTGTTCCTAACAGGACAAATACATGACTAATTTTGTACAAAAAAATTTAGTGTCCTCTGCAAGAAGCAGAGACAAAGCTTTGTGGATACTATGTTTGCAGACACATGATCTCCATCTGCAAATCTGCTGATAGTTGTGACGATCCTTGCGAATTAGTACCAGTAAGTCTATCTTAATTAGTATCTCCTACTCCACTCATATGGCACATTCTGATCTTAAAAATACTGCAGCTCATCTTAAAATCGAGGATCCCTGAACCGCTCCTGGGTGGTGAATTGCTGATGGTTCGGAGATTTATTAGTGACTTCTTCCTGGATCACTACATCAATCCCACTGGTGATAATGAATATTTCAGCATGCGTTCTCCTGAAAAATTGAGTAAGAGTTAGCCGCTAAACATATAACGCATGGATCCATTGTTTTCCATCTGATGAGGTCTACGTATTTCGTACACTATGATTAATTATATAATGCATATATGTGTGGACAAATCATTGGAATTTAGCTACCATATGTTCAATTGCAATTGTTCCGAAATCTGATGAATGTTCTTCCTGTGGACACTATTTGTTTAATTGAATATTGTGGCGAATTTTGTTTTTGTGTGCTGATTCAAAATGGGATATTTTTGTTTTAACCTGGAAATTGCCCCGCACATGGTTCAACTAAATGAGTGTGTGCGATCCACATCAGAAAGCATACGTCAATCGTAGCGGAACCATCAATGATACACAACAGATCGCAAACAATTTGCAGCGGTACTACGTGTGCATAGGTTCTCTGGAACCATTTGTTATATAGTGTTATCGCACACAAGAACTGGGAGTAAACCGCGCCCAATGCAAAATACAATCTCAGTCGTATTTTTTTCAAGAAACGTGTGGGATCCCAAACGAAAAGCACACGTCACTCTTGCGGCAACCGTCGGTGATACATAACAAATCACAAACTGTCTACAACACTTGTATATGTGCGAAGGGGCTCCTGAACTGTTTGTGATAGAACTTTATCGCAGACGATAATTGTTCGAAAACGTGTGCGATGGAGTCCAGCATGGCAGCTGGGTTATGCAAAAAACTCGTGTGCAATAGGGCACAAATCGCACGCAGTTCATATGTTGGCCCATGTGCCTTACATACTGTTTCCCAAACGATTTGTCACGACACACCATATGGTTTCACTTCGTCATTAGAAACACTTAATCACCGATACCACACGTGCAAAAGAATTTAGTGTGTGCTACATCGCAGACGATTACATTTTGGAAGGCCTCTGGATCGTTGTCCCATATCCCCGACGGTTTCTGGGTCGTGTGGGAAGGACCCCCTATCGCACACACTCACTTGGCGACGGTTCCGAAGGCCATCACGGAAAGGGGTTAAAACCTGTTTGTTTAGGACCGACGTGCACTAGTGGTTGGTTGCGCCTTTCAAGCACTCGTTGATGAAGAATCATTACTACCTGAGGCAAGCACACTTTGATGGCAAGCCTCTAAATGAAATTTCTGTAAAGTCTCTAGTGCTAAAGTGATTAGATAGTGACTGGAATAATCTTGTTACACATTGGTCTCGCCCGCAGCGTAAGGTACTGTCTATGATACGACATCACAATTTGAACTACATTTCTTCATGTACCTTACCATCTCACTTGTATGAAAACTGTTTGTAGAAGAATATTCATTCTCAAGGGACCACATAATCTCTCAACTATACTACACACTGCATTGCTCTTATGAGTACCTCTTGCCCTGTATGACCATACTTACATCCATAGATGTTGATTATGGAGCATCACTGCACATGTTAGCCTCCTCATCCTCCATTTGGTGGACATTATAAGATCCATATCAACTCCTACATAAATTTAGAATCAACCCAATGCTTTTGAAGAGGTTTAGCTCTGTAGTCCTCTTGTAAGGACCGAACATCTACTATTACTCTACTTACATCAACAGCTACTCCCTCCATCCCATAATATAAGAGCATTTTGTATAGTACACTAGTGTAGAAAACATTCTTATATTATGGGAAGGAGGGATTGGTTCATTGTGTAGCATTCTGCATCTTATCTTCCTCGTCAACCATTTACTAAAATATATCAGATCTATATTTAAATTTAATCTTACCAAAATGTTGAATACACAGACAAGGCGAGTGCAGAAGTGTAGGCCATTGCTCTTGTCAACACATTTTGTCCTGTAATGCTTGTACTTACAGGGATAGGTAATTGATTATGTAGCATCAATCAACATCTTATCTTCATTACCCTCTATCCCTTCCAGTATTATCATATCTATAATTACTCTCTACAAAATGTAGAGTACATGCAATGCTTATGAAGAAGATTGTGTGCTAAAATTCTTGAGTTATCCTTCCCTTGACATGGACAAGGGCATTATAGAGCCAATGTTCACTATTAATGTAAGTCAATCCTTCTAAAGCCATTATCCTCAACTACTGTTTAATTTGGTCATACTCCCTAGTGCCAACTATTGTTTCGTTTGCTGTTTCTATCAAAATGCATGTTCGCAACAATTGTAGGTTTCAAGTTTTAGTTGTAAAACCAAATTTCTTGTTCATACCATGCACATTATTCAATACAGATCCAATGATTTTCTTTAGCCCTGCATGTATGCCTGTTTTTGTTGATCTATAATTCAGTGTTGTGAAGTAGCCCACATTTTCACCTTGTCATTTCCTGCTTTATCTTACCAATGTGGTTGATGATATGAACAACATGCCATGCACATTAACCAAAATAGATACAATGATTGTCTTTTGACCTTCCTCTATGCTTGGTTTGTTGACATGGTAATCCAGTAGTGTGGTGAAGCTCCCCGCATTATGAATGCCAAATTATGCTATTGATATTTTGAACCGACTCTTTAATTTCTAATTTGAAATTGGATGGAATTGACATCACAGTTACCATCTTTGTTTATATACGTGTAAAACCTGTCATCTCTCTGCTTGTTTTAGGGTGATATGCATGATGGCATCCGCAAGTTTGCTGAAGGCTGTGAGACAAACCCAACATATATTGCAGCAAAGAAGGAAAAACATCTTGAAGATAGGGAGGAAACCCCAAAGTCATGTCTTGGTGCAGTGTTCAAGTTACTTGAGACCAGCAGTCCCACAAGCTCACATAATTCACTGCCTGAATCAGTTCAACTTCTTCAGTCTCAAGTTCAGGCAGAAAGGCATTCCGCAACTCAACTTCGACTTGAAGTCCAATCTCTAAGGAAGATCATGGAGAACACTAATGAGAACCTCATTTCTAAACAACTACACCTGGAAGCTATGACTGACATGCTAGGCCGGTCTCACAGCCTTGCTCAGCTTCTTGTGCAGTAGCTCCCGCGCAAGGCTAACCTTTCTTGAACTATCTTGGAAGTGGTCTTGGCTCAGTATTATTTTTTTACGCTGCAATGGCGCCTAGTTTTTGCAATCTACTTCTTCGTTGCGCGTTATGATCACTGGTGGCGAACTTCGATGCCCAATGGATGTAATATACCATAAATCTTTTATTGTCTAGTGTAGGTTTATTCTAAGTTACTATGCCATAATTTCTTTATTGTATAGAGTAGGTTTGTTCTTAATTCCTATTAGTTATCGTATATGCCATTATTTCTATCTGAAAAAGGCAAAAAATCTGATTTAGTCGATCGGGCCGAAACATTCACCTCTAACAGGCCTGCAATTTAGCGGGCCACAATTGGGCAGGCATGCAACTTTCTTGGGCCTGCGTTAACCGGCCATTGGGGCCCTTCATGGACACTGCGGCAGGCCCACAACTTACATGGGCCTTCATTGGGCCTGAAGTTCAGATGGGCCATTAGTGGACCCAACGCTTAGTTGGGCCCATGTAGCTTCGGGCCATTAACAGGCTGAATATTCTGCTAGCCTGTTATGGCCTAGAAGATACCATGGGCCTTTAGCAGGCTGAAATGCATGTTGGGCCTCAATTTTCAATAGTCGCCCACGGGCCTTTAGCATGCTGAAATATAAACTGGGCCATTATTGGCCTAGTTATATGATGGGTCATTACCTGGCCGAAACATGTATCGAGCCTTAGTTAGCCCACTGATATCATGGGCCTTTAGGAGGCCGAAAGCTTAGTAGATGCATCAACGGGCTGAATTATACAATAGGCCTTTAATAGACCCAAAGACACATTGGGCTGAACTGTTGCCACCATGATCATGGGCGGTTAGTGGGCTGGATATCGTGTCAGACCATATATGGCCCATGGGAAGCACATGCCATTCCCAGGCCAAAAGACACACCAAGCTGAAATGGGCCATGTCTACATCGGGCCTCAAACATGCCGAAATCTCACTAGGCCGTAATTGGTCCCAAATACTCGGTGAACAATTAACAGGCCAGATCTGGTGGTGGCTCATAAATGGGCCATGCTTAAGCAGGCTGTTAGTGGGATGGCCCACTAGTATCTGAGTAAATCGTACGAGCCTTTGACTGGGCCAACCTTTTTAACCTATATGGGCCTCCGTTGGGCCCTGTCACATGTTGACATATCATAGGCACGTCTGCTCCATTGGATGGATGACATCTGGCCCACCACGGAGCTGACACGTGTTTCCTCCGGCCAATGATAATTTTACACATGGAAAATCCCCATTGGTCTGGGTTGTTAACGGGTTATCGGATCCAAACCGGAACCTGATAGCTTAATGGCGACCAGTTATGATGGATTCCATGTGTCAGTTACCCTTGACGAAAGCACTTCCATGACGCGCCATTTATCTTCATGGAAGTGGACACTTCCGTGATGACAATTTCGGTATTGTCATGGAACATTTCTACATAGCACAGGTATGACTATCTTGATTCTGTCATAAAATCGTCATGGTTGTACATGCATGACAGAAAAATTGACCTACTGTGACAAACACCTATCATCACGGAAGTGGTTTTTCTATAGTGCTTGTTAGTCATTGAGTGTCATGCGTTATTGTAGGCAAACTTGGCGACGAGTAAGCACTCCTCCCACTCCTTGATGTTTTTCTTGATAACCACTCGAAGGAGCGTGGATAGCGTCCATTGACCACCTCGGTTTGGCCATCAGGTTAAGGGTGATAGGCCAAAGAGAACATGAGCTTGATTTTGA
The DNA here is from genome assembly GCF_002162155.2 of Triticum dicoccoides. Lineage (NCBI taxonomy): Eukaryota > Viridiplantae > Streptophyta > Magnoliopsida > Poales > Poaceae > Triticum > Triticum dicoccoides. Next base: position 266,531 of record NW_021284185.1, read on the forward strand.
GCTTGTCACATAGGTTCTTCCAAAAATAGCTCAAGAATTTGACGTTGCGGTCGGAGACAATTTTCTTTGGCACTCCATGAAGACGTAATATTTCCCTACAAAAGAGATTGGCAACATCTGAAGCATTGTATACTCTGTTGCATGGAAGGAAATGTGCCATCTTTGAAAAGCGATCCACAACAACAAATATTGAGTCCTTGCCATTTCTAGTCCTAGCCAAACCAACTACGAAACCCATGCTTACATCCTCCCAAGGTGCACATGGTATAGGTAAAGGCATGTATAATCCATGGGTTTGAGCTTCTGACTTAGCTTTGTCGAATGTGGTATTGGGCTAATAGTACTTGGAAGCGAGAGTATCAAATTTTGCGTCCAAAGTGTCTCATGAGGCCTCCACCATGTGACTCTTGCGAAAGCAATAAATGCGAAGAGCTCTTGGGCACGCAAAGCTTGTTAGCACACATAAGATACCCATTCTTTCAAATAATAACGCTCCCAATAAGGGTTAGCTTGCCATTTGGAATAAGGAAGCACAAAGAAGGTATCATCACATAAAGATCTTTTATATGCTCAACCCCAATGATATTAAGTTCAAGTTGAGTAACCAACATGCATTTGAGGGAAAGATTATAAATATACTCCATTTAGCATGCCATTTATTCAACTTAGTTTGTCCCTTAAGGTACTTGAGAGTTTAATGATCGGTGTGGATAACAAATTCCATAGGTTGAAGGTAATGCTCCCAAACATGCAAAACACGTACTAAGACGTACAATTCTTTATCATATATGTGGTAGTTCAACTGAGCTCTGGACAACTTTTCACTAAAATAAGCAATTGGACGCTTCTCTTGGATTAACACGTCACCTATGCCATTACCACTAGCATCACAGTGTACCTCAAAGGTTTTATGAAAGTTGGGTAAGGCAATCAAACGTGCATGAGTTAGCAAATTCTTGATCTCATTGAACGCTTTATCTTGTGAGGGTCCCCATATGAATGATGTGTTCTTTCTACTCAAAGCATGTAAGGTGAAGCAATTGTGCTAAAGTCTTTGACAGAACGACGGTAAAAACTGACTAGCCCAAAGAAACTACACACTTGATTCAAGTTTGTAGGTTGGGTCCAAGTTTAAATAGCATCAATTTTAGATTCATCCACCTCGACGCCCTTAGAAGACACTACAAATCCTAGGAAAATGAGCTTGTCCACATCAAAGGTGCACTTTTCAAACACTCCCCTACAAATCCTATAATTTTTTTCATCACGAAGGATTTGAAACACTCCCCTAACATGTCTCACATGATATCCTAGGGTTTAACTAAAAACAAGTATGACAACAAAAATAAACTGCAACCCTTTTGCCAATCGATTTCCTATGTGGATAATGCATTAAACGCATGAAAGTACTAGGTGATTGTGATAGACCAAATGGCATGACTAGCCACTTATAAAGGCCAAACTTGGTTTTAAAAGCGGTTTTCCAGTGATCGCGCTATTGCATATGGATTTGGTAGTAACCGCTCTTATGATTAATTTAGATAATATGATGGCACCACTTAGCTCATCAAGCATATCATCTAGGCGATGAATGGGGTGTCGATACCTAATGGTGATAGCATTTATTGGGTGGCAACTAGAGCACATTCGCCAAGTACCATGCTTCTTAGGCACAAGAATAACCGGAACCACACAAGGACTAAGGCTCTTGTGTACATACCCATTTGTGAGTAGATGTTCAACTTGCCTTTGGATTTCTTTGGTCTCCTCGGGGTTGATGAGGTAGGGTGGTTGTTTTAGTAGAGGTGCGCCGGGGATGAGGTTGATGCGGTGTTTGATTCCGCAAATAGAAGGAAGTCCCAGTGGTAGCTCCTTGGGAAATACATCCTCAAATTCTTGCAATAAACTAGACAAAGCAAGAGGAAGATGTTGTGAAGTATTAGTCCGAACGACCTCATCTTTGCATAAGACTACAAAGTGGGAACGATTGATGGGATCTCACTGACATCCCTCAAGTCTCTTTTGGTGGCTAATAACACTATGTCTTGGTTGTATTTCATCATGGAGTCATTCTTATTTGCCTTGTGGCACTCACTCTCTTTTGGGTGGCTCGATCTCTCACTAATCTCCATTATGACTTGAAGCTTGCTTGTCGGCATTAATTTGACTCAGTGACATTGGATGAAGCATGTATTCCTTGCCGTTCATCTTGAAACTATAGTATTTGGTCCATCGCTTGTCGATGACTCCGCGATCGAATGGCTAAGGGAATCCTAGAAGTAGGTGGGACACAAACATTAGGACAACATCACATTCCAAGGTATCTTCATACACTACAAAAAAAGACACGTCCGTGACATTTTGGGCCAAACAAATTTTTTTGTCATGCTTATGACACTTCTATGACGATAATTGTGACAAAACCCGGTATCAACATAGATGTGGCAGGCTCCTACTTCTATGACAAAACATCATGACAGAAAATGGGCTTTTTGTCCTGGGCGGGCCGAAGACACACATGGATGACATTCTTTGGGTCGTCCATGACGTAAAAAACCATGGTAGAATCGAGGGTGACGAAAATATCGATGAGTTCCCAGTTACGATGGATGGTCGGGGCCAAGCGATGTGCGTTTCTCTCATACACGTATGTGCGTGGGTGTGAGGCATTGGGCTGTAACTGATCCCGAGCGAGGCGTTCGCCTACTGAACCCGAGCGATTGCACTGCAGGCTACACGTTACTGAACCCGAGCGATCGATCGATCTGACTATTAACTCAACAAGATCGAGCGATTCCTTCGCTACTACTGCTAACTGAAGCTGATCGAACCATCTGCTTCTTGATGAAAAGTGAACATTGTTGGGGGGTTGGATGAATAGTTCCCGATGGGGGTTGGATGAACAGGACCCCGTGGCAGTAGAGGTCGTTGCCGCTGGATGAATAGGACCCCAATTGAGCAGGTTGGGGTTGGATGAACAGGACCCAGTGGAGGGATGGTTGAACAGTAGTCGGTGGTGGGCTAGATGAATAGTAGCCCATGGAGGGGTGGTTGAATAGTAGCCAGTGGATATGGCTGGTTGAACAGTAGCCGGTGGAGGCTGGATGAATAGGAGCCCGTGGATGAACACGAGCTGGTGGACGTAGGAGGGAGACGCCGTGGATGAACAATCACAGGTGGAGGCTGGAGGAGGTCGACGGTGGATGAACAGTAGCCCGTGGAGGCTGGAGCGAGGCAGTAGACGATGGATGAACAGAAGCCCGTGGAGCCCCGTTTTGCGGTACGCCACACCCCTCTCGATGAACAGGACCCCCGTTTCAACCATGGGTGCTCCAACACAAGTTCGTTTCCTCCGTTTTGCAGTACGCCACACCCCTCCCGATCAACATCACCTCGTTTCGACCGTAGGAGATCAAGCACAAGTTCGTTTCCTCCGTTTTATGGTACGCCAGACCCTTCCCGAAGAATAGGACCCTGTTTCGACCGTACACGGTCGAACAACAAGGCCGTTTTCCTCTGTTTTGCAGTATGCCATACCCTGTTCCGGTTGTTCCGTCCAATCCAGTAGGCTCCCATTGAACACGACCCGTTCCGACCCAATCCGTTGCCTCCCGATGAACAGGATGCCTTTCGACCCAGTCACTTGGCTCCCAGTGAACACGACACTGTTTCCTCCGTCCCGACCCAGCCGGTTGGCTGCCGATGAAAACGACGCCATCGTTGTCTCTCCATGTACACCATCCCTGGCCATACGTATGCACGAGTAGGCGTTCGGGACCCTGCCCGTATGTACGTACATGGCCGTATTTACTTTCTTGCACCCTGGTTGTACGTACGTGTACGCAATATTAACGGGACTGCGTGACATGCTACGTGCGCACCTCTACTACGACACGTGCGCACCTCTACTATGACACGTGCCCTTCCTTACTCGGCCATGGTTCATTGTTTCAGCCTGCAGATAGACCGATCGACCAGTATTACGTACATGTTCGCGACCAGAATGACAATGCTACGTACACAGGTGGGTCCCGACTGTCAGGGAGGATAAGGAGGCACTTCCTTGCATGCAAAGATGTAGCTGGTGTGATAGAGGCGAGGGTGTCCCGATCTTTCGATGAGATGATAACTATCGATTTGGTGGAGACGACTTTGACGATCCGACTACAAACGTGCACGACGTTGCGCCTTAGCAATCGCTAAACCAATCTCCTGAGGTTACTGACGATGCCGGAAGCACGGTCAGCCTGACCACGAAGGTCTATTCCTGCAAGCAATCGAAGAACGAGCAAGAATATGATAAAGCAATCTGAATATTGCAAATATATATGAGGTATTGATAATGGTGGGGATCCGTAAGCGGTCTTGGTCTGGTCGTTGGACACAAACGAAGTACACGAAGTTGCGTTGGCTAACTTTTAACTAAACAAATCCCAAGGAAAAGCTACTAGATGGATCTACTTATATAGGAGCAAGGGGTGGCGGCCAAGGAGGTGGGAGGACGTCCCAAGGCAGCCTAAAACTAAATCTAGGTCGTACAAGGCCAATGGGCCCAAGTGGAGGTGATGTAACACCTTTGGACTTGTACTTTGACTCGGATTCTGCTGCAGCATCAGATTGTTTCGTCCACAACTCAACGCTCCGGACGAATTTGAAGGTGATTCCAATTGGGTTGGAAAGTGCACGAAATCTAGTTTCCAACAAAAAAAGAATCACCCAATTCGGAGTCCGTATGAAAAACTTGTGTGCGTTTTGAGTCAGGTATGTCTGTGCAGTCCAAATCTAAATCCAGAACGTGAGAGACTTGGACTCTATCTTCTCTTGGGCCAAAAGTGACGTGAGAGAACTTTTTGGACAGCAAATAAACATCTCTTTCTTCCTTATCTTCATATGTGGATTGTACAAATGTCCCATACACCTGCAATTAGAGAAAACACAAAAGTGTGTGAAGTATTTTTGTTCTGGATAACATAAATAGATTATTGAATAGTTTGCACTAGAAATCACCTGACAAATATGCATATATGCAATATTTTTGGTCATATCCAAGGTAGTCATGTCCTCATCATCGGGTGTCCCGATCTTTCGATGAGATGATAACTATCGATTTGGTGGAGACGACTTTGACGATCCGACTACAAACGTGCACGACGTTGCGCCTTAGCAATCGCTAAACCAATCTCCTGAGGTTACTGACGATGCCGGAAGCACGGTCAGCCTGACCACGAAGGTGTATTCCTGCAAGCAATCGAAGAACGAGCAAGAATATGATAAAGCAATCTGAATATTGCAAATATATATGAGGTATTGATAATGGTGGGGATCCGTAAGCGGTCTTGGTCTGGTCGTTGGAAACAAACGAAGTACATGAAGTTGCGTTGGCTAACTTTTAACTAAACAAATCCCAAGGTGATAGAGGCAAAGGTGTCCCGTCTTTCGATGAGATGGTGGATTTCGCTTTGGTGGAAGTCGACTTTGACGATCCGACTACGAACGTGCGAGGACGTCGCGCCTTAGCAATCGCTAAACCAACTCCGAGAGGTTATTGACCACGCCGGAGCACGATCAACCTGACCACGAGGGTCTGTTTCCTGCGAGCAAACGAAGAACAAGCAAGAAACTGAGATTGCAATCTGGATATTGCGAATATAAGATGAAAGCTTTATTGATCAAGGTGGGGTTCTGTGACGCCTTTGTCTGGTCGTTGAACACAAATGAAGTACGCGAAGTTGCAGCTATGGCGAACTTTTAATCTAAACAAAACCCAAAGTCTAAACGATGCCCTAAGGGCTGTATATATGGAGGAAGAGGGGGGAATTTCGTGGCCCTTGGTGGAGGGGTCCGAAATCAACCCTATCTCTTATTTCCCCACACATACGGACTCTAAAAATAGCCTATACTTATGTATTTCGAAATTACATGGGCCTGGCCCAATAATAAGGTGACGCAGCACCTAAAATAGCCTCGGGACGAAATTTATGAAGTGGCATCTTGTATATTTCGTCCAAGGCTTCATGCACCCATTATGGTGGCTTCAAAGTCCTGAAATCATCACTTGTCACTCCGTTCTTGTTTCCCTTGCGCATGCCATCATCTCCATGCTTGTTCTTGCTCCAATGTTCATCCTTCTCCAAGCTAGGCCCTTCATTTGTAAGCAAAACAAATGTATCCAATTTAGGCAGCATCATATTCTCATGAACATTAGAATCATTACCAAGAAACGAAAGTACCTGGTAATTTAATTGGCGTGCACGAGCTCTAGTAATTGGTCCAGTATGTATAGCAGCAGGGGCTGTGGGTGTAGCAAGTACGTCCTCCGTCTTCTTCACGCCAAAGTGTCCCATTAATCCTCCTCCATGCGCCTCCTGCAACAACAAAAGACGAACGGAGCTAGCTGGAATGCATAGCTTGTTAGCACGAAACACAAATCCATCGTTAACGACAAACTTGTTCCACATTCTTCCTTCTTTACAATTCTGCATTACATCTTTAAAATCAGCATCATGCACATATTGATCTTTGATGGTCTCCAAACCAAATATTTTGAAGTCAAGTTGTGAAAGCATAGTATAGCGACGAGACAATGCATCAGCAATAACATTTTCTTTTCCCTTCTTGTGTTTAATGACATAAGGGAAAGTCTCAATGAATTCAACCCATTTAGCATGTCTACGATTCAGTTTAGCTTGACTTTTAATATGTTTCAAAGATTCATGATCAGAATGTATAACAAATTCTTTGGGCCACAAATAATGTTGCCATGTTTCTAAAGTCCGAACAAGAGCATATAATTCTTTATCATAAGTAGAATAATTCAGACTAGGCCCACTCAATCTTTCAGAAAAGTATGCAACAGGTTTGCCATCTTGTAATAACACACCTCCTAATCCAATTCCACTAGCATCACATTCAAGCTCAAAAGTCTTATTAAAGTCAGGAAGTTGGAGTAAAGGAGCATGTGTCAACTTATCTTTCAATACCGTGAAGGCTTCTTCCTGTGCGGTACCCCAAACAAAAGGCACATCCTTCTTTGTAAGCTCGTTGAGAGGTGCAGCAATGGTGCTGAAATCTCTCACAAAACGCCTATAGAATCCAGCGAGGCCAAGAAAACTCCTCACTTGTGTGACCGTTTTGGGCTGCGGCCAACTCTCAATAGCTTCAATCTTGGCTTTGTCAACTTCAATTCCCTGTGGAGTAACAACATAGCCAAGAAAAGATACTCGGTCGGTGCAAAAGGTGCACTTCCCAAGGTTACCAAACAAACGTGCATCACGTAGAGCAATAAAAACAGCACGTAAATGTTCCAAATGTTCTTCCAAAGATCTGCTATAAATCAGTATATCATCAAAATAGACTACCACAAATCTTCCAATGAAAGCACGTAAAACTTCGTTCATTAGTCTCATGAAAGTACTAGGCGCATTAGTTAACCCAAAAGGCATGACTAACCACTCATATAATCCAAACTTAGTTTTAAATGCTGTTTTCCATTCATCTCCCAATTTCATACGAATTTGATGGTATCCACTACGCAAATCAACTTTGGAGAATATTGTAGAGCCACTCAATTCATCAAGCATATCATCTAGCCTAGGAATAGGATGACGATAACGAATAGTAATATTATTAATGCCTCTACAATCAACACACATACGTGATGTACCATCCTTTTTCGGCACTAGAATAATAGGAACAGCACAAGGACTAAGGGATTCGCGTATATAACCTTTGTCGAGAAGCTCTTGTACTTGACGCATAATCTCCTTCGTCTCCTCTGGATTGGTACGGTATGGTGCACGGTTTGGCAGTGAAGCACCGGGAATTAAGTCAATCTGATGCTCAATCCCTCGAATAGGCGGTAATCCCGGTTGATAGAGGCGGGGGTGTCCCGATCTTTCGATGAGATGATAACTATCGATTTGGTGGAGACGACTTTGACGATCCGACTACAAACGTGCACGACGTTGCGCCTTAGCAATCGCTAAACCAATCTCCTGAGGTTACTGACGATGCCGGAAGCACGGTCAGCCTGACCACGAAGGTCTATTCCTGCAAGCAATCGAAGAACGAGCAAGAATATGATAAAGCAATCTGAATATTGCAAATATATATGAGGTATTGATAATGGTGGGGATCCGTAAGCGGTCTTGGTCTGGTCGTTGGACACAAACGAAGTACACGAAGTTGCAGTGGCTAACTTTTAACTAAACAAATCCCAAAGTCTAAACGATGCCCTAAGGGCTGTATATATGGAGGAAGAGGGGGGAATTTCGTGGCCCTTGGTGGAGGGGTCCGAAATCAACCCTATCTCTTGTTTCCCCACACATACGGACTCTAAAAATAGCCTATACTTATGTATTTCGAAATTACATGGGCCTGGCCCAATAATAAGGTGACGCAGCACCTAAAATAGCCTCGGGACGAAATTTATGAAGTGGCATCTTGTATATTTAGTCCAAGGCTTCATGCACCCATTATGGTGGCTTCAAAGTCCTGAAATCATCACTTGTAACTCCGTTCTTGTTTCCCTTGCGCATGCCATCATCTCCATGCTTGTTCTTGCTCCAATGTTCATCCTTCTCCAAGCTAGGCCCTTCATTTGTAAGCAAAACAAATGTATCCAATTTAGGCAGCATCATATTCTCATGAACATTAGAATCATTACAAAGAAACGAAAGTACCTGGTAATTTAGTTGGCGTGCACGAGCTCTAGTAATTGGTCCAGTATGTATAGCAGCAGGGCCTGTGGGTGTAACAATTGTATTGATGTCCTCATCATCCTCCCCTTCTTGAAATGAAGTCGTCCTCGACGAAAGTTCATCTTCCTCACCCAAATAAGGCTTCAAATCTGCAATGTGAAAAGTGGGACTAACCCCAAAATCTGCAGGCAGCTCAAGTTTATATGCATTATCATTTATTTTCTCTAACACCTTAAAGGGACCATCAGCACGTGGCATTAGCTTTGATTTGCGCAAATCAGGAAATCTATCCTTACGCAAATGTAACCAAACAAGATCTCCAGGTGCAAACACAACATGTTTTCTACCCTTATCTCCAGCAAGTTTATATTTAGCATTCATACGCTCAATGTTTTCCTTAGTTAACTCATGCATTTTTAAAATCAATTCAGCACGTTGTTTAGCATCAAAATTAACCTTCTCCGAAGATGGAAGAGGCAACAAATCAATAGGTGCACGAGGTAGGAAACCATACACAACTTCAAAA
>NW_021284185.1:280818-320768 GCF_002162155.2 Triticum dicoccoides
TCTCAAAACTCTTCTTAGCTCAAACTGACAGGATGGGCACGAAATTTTTTTGACCAATTTTTTTTTTTGACTGTCCGGACCCAAAAACTGGAAACGGGTCAAAAAAAAACTTCCTATAATGGCACCTGTCTCAAAACACTCAGAAACACCTAAAAATAGGATAGCCAGAAAATTTTTCGAAAAATGCGTTTTCGAAAAATTTTGGGCCTAAACGGAGCGTGCCTACCCGACTCTTTTTTTTTCCGAAACCTACTCCGGCAAGGAAACACGAATCGGAATCTAGATGGATCTCGAAAACAAACATGATATGACAAGAACTCGGATTGGTGGTGGATATATGGTGGTAGATGGCAGCGGTGGTGGTATATGACAGCTGTGGTGGTATAAGGATACGGATTCGAAGCGGTGGCGGATAAGCGGTGGTGGTAGATGGCAGGGGTGATGATGATGGTGCGGCGGCGGCGTGACAACTTATGACCAGAACTCGAAACTCTAAAAGACTAGACTCTAAGACCAGCAACTAGACACGACGATGCAACCGCAAATTCAACAAAGCAAAACCCTAAAAAGATTATGCAAAGGCTCAGATTGGTTCGGATATGATGAACTAACCCTAATTTTTTTTGTGGCTTTTTCGTGGACTGTAGGTATGAAGAACAGACTCGATCTAAACTACGAAAAACTGTAAAATCTCACCGAGCAACCTGGAAATCTGATACCACTTGATAGAGGCAAAGGTGTCCCGTCTTTCGATGAGATGGTGGATTTCGCTTTGGTGGAAGTCGACTTTGACGATCCGACTACGAACGTGCGAGGACGTCGCGCCTTAGCAATCGCTAAACCAACTCCGAGAGGTTATTGACCACGCCGGAGCACGATCAACCTGACCACGAGGGTCTGTTTCCTGCGAGCAAACGAAGAACAAGCAAGAAACTGAGATTGCAATCTGGATATTGCGAATATAAGATGAAAGCTTTATTGATCAAGGTGGGGTTCTGTGACGCCTTTGTCTGGTCGTTGAACACAAACGAAGTACACGAAGTTGCAGCTATGGCGAACTTTTAATCTAAACAAAACCCACAGTCTAAACGATGCCCTAAGGGCTGTATATATGGAGGAAGAGGGGGGAATTTCGTGGCCCTTGGAGGAGGGGTCCGAAATCAACCCTATCTCTTGTTTCCCCACACATACGGACTCTAAAAATAGCCTATACTTATGTATTTCGAAATTACATGGGCCTGGCCCAATAATAAGGTGACGCAGCACCTAAAATAGCCTCGGGACGAAATTTAGGAAGTGGCATCTTGTATATTTCGTTCAAGGCTTCATGCACCCATTATGGTGGCTTCAAAGTCCTGAAATCATCACTTGTAACTCCGTTCTTGTTCCCCTTGCGCATGCCATCATCTCCATGCTTGTTCTTGCTCCAATGTTCATCCTTCTCCAAGCTAGGCCCTTCATTTGTAAGCAAAACAAATGTATCCAATTTAGGCAGCATCATATTCTCATGAACATTAGAATCATTACCAAGAAACGAAAGTACCTGGTAATTTAGTTGGCGTGCACGAGCTCTAGTAATTGGTCCAGTATGTATAGCAGTAGGGGCTGTGGGTGTAACAATTGTATTGATGTCCTCATCACATGTCCTCATCATGGTGGGTCCCAGCAGTTAGGGGGAAATGTTTTTTCATGACATACGGTGGCCCATCTTGTGGGTCCCTGCTGTTAGGTGGAGGAATCACTATTTTGCCTGTAATAAAGTTGCACTTTCTTGTTGCGCCGTGGACCAAGCTGTCAGCCTCTCCACGTACAGTACTCTTCCGATGGAAGTTGTTTCTTGACCACTGTCGGTGTCAAAACCGGCGGATCTCGGGTAGGGGGTCCCGAACTGTGCGTCAAGGCCGGATGGTAACAGGAGGCAGGGAACACTTTGTTTTACCCAGGTTCGGGCCCTCTCGATGGAGGTAATACCCTACTCCTGCTTGGTTAATATTGATGATATGGGTAGTACAAGAGTAGATCTACCACGAGATCAAGGAGGCTAAACCCTAGAAGCTAGCCTATGGTATGATTGTTGTGTATGGAGTTGATTGCCTACGGACTACAACCCTCCGGTTTATATAGACACCGGATAGGGTTAGGGTTACACAGAGTCGGTTACAATGGTAGGAGATCTTGAATATCGCATCGCCAAGCTTGCCTTCCACGCTAAGGAAAGTCCCATCCGGACACGGGACGAAGTCTTCAGTCTTGTATCTTCATAGTCCAGGAGTCCGGCTGAAGGTATAGTCCGGCTACCCGAACACCCCCTAATCCAGGACTCCCTCAGTAGCCCCTGAACCAGGCTTCAATGACGACGAGTCCGGCGCGCAAATTGTTTTCGGCATTGCAAGGCGGGTTCCTCCTCCAAGTCTGATGAGGACATGACTACCTTGGATATGACCAAAAAGATTGCATATATGCATATTTGTCAGGTGATTTCTAGTGCAAACTATTCAATAATCTATTTGTGTTATCCAGAACAAAAATACTTCACACACTTTTGTGTTTTGTCTAATTGTAGGTGTATGGGACATTTGTACAATCCACATATGAAGATAAGGAAGAAAGAGATGTTTATTTGCTGTCCAAAAAGTTCTCTCACGTCACTTTTGGCCCAAGAGAAGATAGAGTCCAAGTCTCTCACGTTCTGGATTCAGATTCGGACTGCACAGACATACCTGACTCAAAACGCACACAAGTTTTTCATACGGACTCCGAATTGGGTGATTTTTTTTTGTTGGAAACTAGATTTCGTGCACTTTCCAACCCAATTGGAATCACCTTCAAATTCGTCCGGAGCGTTGAGTTGTGGACGAAACAATCTGATGCTGCAGCAGAATCCGAGTCAAACTACAAGTCCAAAGGTGTTACATCACCTCCACTTGGGCCCATTGGCCTTGTACGATCTAGATTTAGTTTTAGGCTGCCTTGGGACGTCCTCCCACCTCCTTGGCCGCCACCCCTTGCTCCTTTGTAAGTAGATCAATCTAGTAGCTTTTCCTTGGGATTTTGTTTAGTTAAAAGTTAGCCATTGCAACTTCGTGTACTTCGTTTGTGTCCAACGACCAGACCAAGACCGCTTCCGGATCCCCACCATTATCAATACCTCATATATATTTGCAATATTCAGATTGCTTTATCATATTCTTGCTCGTTCTTCGATTGCTTGCAGGAATAGACCTTCGTGGTCAGGCTGACCGTGCTTCCGGCATCGTCAGTAACCTCAGGAGATTGGTTTAGCGATTGCTAAGGCGCAACGTCGTGCACGTTTGTAGTCGGATCATCAAAGTCGTCTCCACCAAATCGATAGTTATCATCTCATCGAAAGATCGGGACCCTCGCCTCTATCAAGTGGTATCAGTTTTCAGGTTGCTCGGTGAGAATTTCCAGTTTTCCTAGATTAGATTTATTTTCTTACCTATTGTCCAAGAAAAAGCCACACACAAAAAAAGTTAGATCTGTTCATCCTTTATCCAAGCCAGTCTGAGCCTTTGCAATTTTCTATTCACTGCTTGCATAGTTGAATTATCGGTTGCATCGTCGTGTCAGTTGCTGGTCTTAGCGTCTAGTTACTTTAGAGTTTCGAGTTCTGTTCACATTAGTCACGCCGCTGCTGCATCATTATTCCTTCCACTGTCCACCATCCCATCTATTAATTTCCACCACGTGCTACGCACTGTTCATTGTCATAATCATAGTTGAGGTCATTCACATCTTCGCCTGATCCAATCTGCATCTTATCTAGTTTGTTTTGGAAAGAAAAAAAAAGATAGAAAAAAAAGAGAAAAAAAGGAAAGAAAAAAAAAGAAAAAAAAGAGAGAAGAAAAAAATTTGGATCTATCTAGAATCAATCTCGTACCTGAATTCGGATTGGAATCTGTTTTGTGCACTGTTCAGTAAAACAGGTGTATCTTCCTCATACGAAGTCCGTTTTGGCTCCGTGAGTACTCAAATTGAAGATAGCGACGAGCCGCATCTAAATAGTTGCAGAAGCTAGTTCAATATTTGACACCTCAAAATCGGCTTCTAAATAGGTCTTTTTGCCCTCCGAAGTTCGTGAACACAGCTTGTTCCAATTTTTCAGGCCAGTTTTAGAATTCTTTGACTCCTCATATCAACTCGGAATTGAGTGATTCTTTTTGCATTGGAAAGCTTGAGTTAGTAGCATTCTTTGAAAGAATTTATCAAAAAATTGTCGCAAACTTTTCAAGAGGAAAGTTGGAGAGAGAGTTGTTGTATATCCTGCTTGGCAGTTGTTTTTCATCATTATCTTCAGTGCCGTTGTGATCTTCACTTATATCTTGCTGTCAAGAGCTACTTAGTATCCTTCATTGATGCTAGTTGTGCTACGCCGTGACCTTATTAGTGTTCTAGGCTCGTGTCTCTAGTCCGGTCTAGCCTAGGACCAGCATAGTACCGTCGTTGAGCGTTTATTCAACATTGCATCTTTGAATTGATTATTGCTAATCTTTTGCTACCATATATAGCCAACCCAGCTCCACATATTTCTACACCGTGTATACGTACGCTCCCCTGGCAATCGCTTTACTCAATATTCGGAGTTACTTGACACCGCTGGTTGCCGATCACCGCCTGCTGCATGGTAAGAACTTGTAAGACATTGATATTTGCTTTACTGTGAGCGTTTTACCACCACATCCTAGTAGTTATAGGAACATTATTTTTGGGTTTTGTTTGTTGTTCTACTAATCATGACAGGATCCAGAGTCAATTCATGGGCTTTGTCGATCGCGGGAGACGTGCCACCACCTTTAAAAATACCACAACCGTCACGAGAGGTGCACAAACATCCAAATGCACATGATCAGGTTAATGTATCTATACCACCATTTAATGGCCGTTTTAAACCTGCTTTATATATTGAATGGGAGTTCGACATAAAAAATATATTTGCTTCCCATAATTTCGATGAACATAAAAAGGTTAAGGTTGCGGTTGGTTCTTTCACTGGTTATGCTTTGGTTTGGTGGAGTGAATATTGTCGGTTACACCCTGATTATATACCTACTACTTGGGATGATTTGAAACTTGCCATGCGACATACTTTCGTCCCTGCTTATTATACTCGTGACATGATTAAGAAGTTGCAACACTTAAAACAAGGTAGTGAAACTGTAACAAAATATTATGATGATTTACAAACTACCTTGTTGCATTCCTCTTTAGAAGAAAATGAAGATGATTTTATGGATAGATTTTGGGGAGGATTAAACCGTGATATTCAAGAGATACTAATTCATGAAGAGTGTTATCCTATGGACCATTTGTTTCATCTTGCTTGCAAAGCTGAACAGGAAATAAAACGACGCGTTGGCCACGAGGAGAACAAGCGCACGGTGCATATTCCAAGAGTTGATATGATTGTTCCTTCAACTACTAGGCATACTATGACAACCACATCCGTTGTTGTCAGGACTACATCACCTCCACCATGTGACACATCGCCCCCGAGAGTGGCTACATCATCTGAGTTGATCATAAAAGGTAATGACAAAGGTACTGATCTTCCATCTCTACATGAGAATGATGAATGCCTTGTCAATTTGAATGCACCATCTGATGAGCTACCCACTACTTTGATCACACCACCTATTTTAGAGGACTACGTTGATAATTTGACTTTGCCATGTGATCAAACAACTGAAATACCAACAATTTTGAGTGCACCCATTGAATTAACTATTGATGCAAAAGAACCAATGTTTAATCATTTTGATATGACCTCTAATCTTGGTGATGATTCTGTGTTGAATGACTTATTGCATGTTTGCGTATTTAAGCATGTTGTAGCATGTAAATTTGATGCAAGTAAGGTTTATTCACCAATGTTGGGATGGTTTAATGATGAACATTGTCAATCTTTTGAAATGAATAAGAGCTTCACTTATATGTGCAAACTGAGTTGCAATATTTTCATGCCTTCTACTTCTTGTGCTAATTTTTTGGCTTTAGATTTTATGAAGTATGCAAGTTACTCATCTATTCATGTGTCATATATGCAAAAATCAAGGGAAGTAAAAATGGATGACATATACATATACAACATGTACACCTTGTCTCTTTTGTTAGCCACATTTCAGATTAAGCAACGCCGAGGACGACTTTATTTTCAAGAAGGGGAGGATGATGAGGACATGACTACCTTGGATATGAACAAAAATATTGCATATATGCATATTTGTCAGGTGATTTCTAGTGCAAACTATTCAATAATCTATTTATGTTATCCAGAACAAAAATACTTCACACACTTTTGTGTTTTGTCTAATTGCAGGTGTATGGGACATTTGTACAATCCACATATGAAGATAAGGAAGAAAGAGATGTTTATTTGCTGTCCAAAAAGTTCTCTCACGTCACTTTTGGCCCAAGAGAAGATAGAGTCCAAGTCTCTCACGTTCTGGATTCAGATTCGGACTGCACAGACACACCTGACTCAAAACGCACACAAGTTTTTCATACGGACTCCGAATTGGGTGATTTTTTTTTGTTGGAAACTAGATTTCGTGCACTTTCCAACCCAATTGGAATCACCTTCAAATTCGTCCGGAGCATTGAGTTGTGGACGAAACAATCTGATGCTGCAGCAGAATCCGAGTCAAACTACAAGTCCAAAGGTGTTACATCACCTCCACTTGGGCCCATTGGCCTTGTACGACCTAGATTTAGTTTTAGGCTGCCTTGGGACGTCCTCCCACCTCCTTGGCCGCCACCCCTTGCTCCTATATAAGTAGATCCATCTAGTAGCTTTTCCTGGGGATTTGTTTAGTTAAAAGTTAGCCATTGCAACTTCGTGTACTTCGTTTGTGTCCAACAACCAGACCAAGACCGCTTACGGATCCCCACCTTTATCAATACTTCATATATACTCGCAATATTCAGATTGCTTTTATCATATTCTTGCTTGTTCTTCGATTGCTTGCAGGAATAGACCTTCGTGGTCAGGTTGATTGTGCTCCAGCGTGGTCAATAACCTTTCGGAGTTGGTTTAGCGATTGCTAAGGCGCAACGTCGTGCACGTTTGTAGTCGGATCGTCAAAGTCATCTTCACCAAATCGATAGTTATCATCTCATCGAAAGATCGGGACACCCCCGCCTCTATCACCTACCTCGTGCACCTATTGATTTGTTGCCTCTTCCATCTTCGGAGAAGGTTAATTTTGATGCTAAACAACATGCTGAATTGATTTTAAAAATGCATGAGTTAACTAAGGAAAACATTGATCGTATGAATGCTAAATATAAACTTGCTGGAGATAAGGGTAGAAAACATGTTGTGTTTGCACCTGGAGATCTTGTTTGGTTACATTTGCGTAAGGATAGATTTCCTGATTTGCGCAAATCAAAGTTAATGCCACGTGCTGATGGTCCCTTTAAGGTGTTAGAGAAAATAAATGATAATGCATATAAACTTGAGCTGCCTGCAGATTTTGGGGTTAGTCCCACTTTTAACATTGCAGATTTGAAGCCTTATTTGGGTGAGGAAGATGAACTTCCGTCGAGGACGACTTCATTTCAAGAAGGGGAGGATGATGAGGACATCAATACAATTGTTACACCCACAGCCCCTGCTGCTATACATACTGGACCAATTACTAGAGCTCGTGCACGCCAACTAAATTACCAGGTACTTTCGTTTCTTGGTAATGATTCTAATGTTCATGAGAATATGATGCTGCCTAAATTGGATACATTTGTTTAGCTTACAAATGAAGGGCCTAGCTTGGAGAAGGATGAACATTGGAGCAAGAACAAGCATGGAGATGATGTGATGAGGACATGACTACCTTGGATATGACCAAAAATATTGCATATATGCATATTTGTCAGGTGATTTCTAGTGCAAACTATTCAATAATCTATTTGTGTTATCCAGAACAAAAATACTTCACACACTTTTGTGTTTTGTCTAATTGCAGGTGTATGGGACATTTATACAATCCACATATGAAGATAAGGAAGAAAGAGATGTTTATTTGCTGTCCAAAAAGTTCTCTCACGTCACTTTTGGCCCAAGAGAAGATAGAGTCCAAGTCTCTCACGTTCTGGATTCAGATTCGGACTGCACAGACATACCTGACTCAAAACGCACACAAGTTTTTCATACGGACTTCGAATTGGGTGATTCTTTTTTTGTTGGAAACTAGATTTCGTGCACTTTCCAACCCAAGTGGAATCACCTTCAAATTCGTCCGGAGCGTTGAGTTGTGGACGAAACAATCTGATGCTGCAGCAGAATCCGAGTCAAACTACAAGTCCAAAGGTGTTACATCACCTCCACTTGGGCCCATTGGCCTTGTACGACCTAGATTTAGTTTTAGGCTGCCTTGGGACGTCCTCCCACCTCCTTGGCCGCCACCCCTTGCTCCTATATAAGTAGATCCATCTAGTAGCTTTTCCTTGGGATTTGTTTAGTTAAAAGTTAGCCATTGCAACTTCGTGTACTTCGTTTGTGTCCAACGACCAGACCAAGACCGCTTCTGGATCCCCACCATTATCAATACCTCATATATATTTGCAATATTCAGATTGCTTTATCATATTCTTGCTCGTTCTTCGATTGCTTGCAGGAATAGACCTTCGTGGTCAGGCTGACCGTGCTTCCGGCATCGTCAGTAACCTCAGGAGATTGGTTTAGCGATTGCTAAGGCGCAACGTCGTGCACGTTTGTAGTCGGATCGTCAAAGTCGTCTCCACCAAATCGATAGTTATCATCTCATCGAAAGATCGGGACCCTCGCCTCTATCAAAGTCCTTCGTAGAAGATTGTAAACACCAAGAGTAGTGTCCGGTTCTGCAAAATAAGCTTCCACATATTGCCATAGAGAGAATAATATTAACACAAATCAAATCTGCTGACGTATTCCGCAGTGCGCTATCACACTACGGCCAAGTCCTTTACTCGAATTGTTTTTACTTTTCCACCTCAGCATGTTTTGCAAGGCGGTTTCCTTGGCACGTCTTGTCAAAGCAGAGATCGTGTGCCCTTTTTACGGGATTCTCATCAATACGGACGTGGGTAACCCTAACCACGCCATTTACCACGGCGCTTGGGAGGCAAGCGAGTTTTATTAGGCAGGTGGGGACGCATAACCGCATCCGCCCATATAAGGGGATAAGGATCCACCTTTTTTCCTACGCCTTCTTCCTCCTTTGCCTATCCATCTCCTGCGCACTCGAGCTCCAGCACCCAAGCCCGCACTTCCCACCTCAACCTTCTCCAGCGATGTCCGGAGCGGGAGGCAAGTGGAAGGTCTCCTCCGTCACGGAGGGCGACGTAAAAAATCTTAGGAAGGCCGGATACTTGTCCAAAGACATCACGCACCGGCTTCCCAAGAAGGGGCAGCTCCTCCCCACCCCAAGGCCCCATGAGAGGGTAGTATTTCTTCCCCACTTCCTCCGCGGACTGGGTTTTCCACTTCACCCATTCGTCCGGGGGCTCATGTTCTACTACGGCCTGGATTTTCACGATCTGGCCCCGAACTTCATCCTCCACATCTCGGCGTTTATCGTCGTGTTCGAGGCTTTCCTCCGCGTCCGCCCCCATTTCGGCCTCTGGCTCAAGACCTTCAACGTCAAGCCCAAGGTGGTGTGCGGCAACCAGGCGGAGTGCGGGGGCGCCATGGCGGGCAAGATTGCCAACGTCCTGTGGTTCGAGGGCTCCTTCATAGAGACCCTAAAGGGGTGGCAAGCCGGGTGGTTTTACATCACCGAGCCACGCGATCCGAAATGGATCGCAGCCCCCGAGTTCCGATCCGGACCCCCCACGCGGCTCATGTCCTGGAAAGATACGGGCCTATCATGGGGTAACGAGGAAGAGGTGACCGGACTGAAGACATGCATCAAGTCCCTGGTAAACAAGTCAATCAGGCTTGTAAATGTAGTCCAGGTCATGCTCGTTCGCCGAATCCTCCCATGCCAACAACGGGACTTTACTCTGTGGGAGTTCGACCCGGCACAGCACCGAACCCTTAATAGGCTCTTCGACGAGGCTCCCGCATCCGCCTCCGAGGACCGCGGATACAGCTCGCAGCGTCACGCTAGCGAGGTAAGCTATTTTCACCTTTTACAGGATGTTCATCTTTTTTTCATAGTTTAACTCTATGCGGGATCTAAACTCCCTTACCTTTGACAGGCTTGGCGGGCGGTATCCGGACCGATTAACTGTCCGGCTCCGCTGCCCGAAGACCCAGCCCCAGCTCTACTAGTGAAGCTGCTGGCTCCGGCGCCTTATGTGGTGCCAGAAAAGAAGGCCAAGAATAAGAAGACCACGGGGACTCAAAGGAGTACTCGCAACGTGGTGTTGTCGGGCTCATCATCCGACGAGTCCGAGACGCCCTCCTCCCGTGAAAACGAGGAGGAGGAAGAAGAAAACTCTCCCCTCCCAGCGGAGGGAGGAAAGAAAAGGAAGGCCGCCCCAAGGGGGAAGGCCGAAGGGTCCAAGAAGAGGAAAACTCCTCCGCCGGACTACGCCCCCGACGCCGACGAGGACGAAGAGGAGTGGCCGGACAGGGCCAGGCGTCCGGCGAAATCGTAAGTGTTCGGATACCAGAGTAACTCATGATATTCCTTTCGTTGCACAGCTTTCCCTAATGTCGAATATAATCATGCAGCCCGCCCCGGGCCGAACTCAACGAGTCGTCGAGCGGCTCCCTAGATTCATCGGACGTGAACTCAGTTCCGCCCGCTGTCTCCCCCGCACCGCGGACGATGCCGAAGTGGCGTTGCAACGAGCTCCGGGGCAGGAGGAGGTGGTCCTGGAGGAGCCGCAAGGCGACCTCCCGGACTCCAGGAGTAAAGGGGACAAGACCCCCCAGGGCTCCAAGTCCGGCTTTGAGCCGGACACCATGCCGGAATCTTCAACGATTCCGGACCACGGCAGGCGAACTCCTCCCAAGAGGAGCAAGCCTTCTGAGCCGGCAGCCTCCGTCCAACCGGAGGTGCCGGACAATCTGCTGGAGGTGCTTGAAGGCGCCTCCATCGACGAGGAGCACCGTACTATTATGAGTACGGTGATCCAGAAGGTTCAGTCCGCCAAAAGCGGACTGAGTGAAGCTTGTGCTAGCCTCCTAACAGGCTTCGAGGTAAGTAAAAAATATGTAAAAATCTTACCGCATAGACAGTAGCCCCTGATGCTCTGTTTGGCATTCGGAAAGAAAAGCCGAATAGAGGATCTATTAAATTTCGCAGGAGTCTAACAATAAAGAGTCAATATGCGTATGCAGGCTTCGCTGCTATCCACCACCGCACTGACTGCGGAGGTGGGTGTCCTGAAACAGGACCTCGGGCGGACCGAGCAAGAGCTCGGCCTTGCCAAGCGGCAGCTCGAGGAGAAAGAAGGTACGAAATACCTTACAGAAAAAGGTGCCTATAGAGAGGCGTGATTGCAAAAAAAAAAAACAGGATTGTGCTGCTTATTGTAGGGGCCACGACTGAGGTGGCGACCCTCAAGCAGGCGCTATCTGAGGCCGAAAAGAAAACGGCCGCGGAGCGCACCGAGCGAGAGAAACTTGGGGCTCAAGTCGGCGAGGTGCAGCAAGAGCTTCAGGCTCTCATGAAAAAACATGAGAGTTTGGAGCTTGAGTCAAAGACCCAAAACATAGGAGCCGGGCAAACCCAACTATTGACCCAAATCATGATTCGGAGCCGATGCATATAGTGCTATAAGTTCGGGGTGCCGCACTTGTGAAAGTGTACGGGCTTCTCACACCATATTAAAGGGTACTGAAGCCCCTGGCGTACTTGCCGTACCACAGTGTACGGGTGCAACATGTCATTAATGAACATATATAAAAGAGAGTAATGCAAAAAATAGACAAAAAGCTAAGCATTGTTTATAGAGAGGCTATTTATCAAAGCCGAACGATACAAATAGTGCGGTAAGCAGAAGATATTGGACTATTCAGTATGTCCTGACCAGGGGCAGGCTGCGGAATTGTATTTAAAACAGGTATAGCGCTCGTAACAGAGACCACTTGGGATTCCATAATGCGGCATGGCTTGTCTGCCTCCCTGGATCTTGCATCGTTTGTGCGGCAGTCGAATTGCCGAACAAGTCGTCCGAAGTATGGAGTCCTGAAAGTAAGAAAAATTAAAAAAAGAATTCGGCAGCCCCTAGTACGTTTTAAGCCGTATTTTGGGTGTGCCGTTATTGTGCCCCTTCCCCTGTGCCCATGGTATTTCCAGGGCGTAGTTATGTAAGCGAGGTAGTGGTTTCGCTATATTGCGAAAGCTGGGGTTGGGGCCGCATTGCTACGCTTGCTCAGAGCGTGCCAGGCGGTCCTGCTGTGGATTACTCCGGGCGCGCTTGGCAGTGTCTGGCTTTTTAATGGCCGGACTGGAGAATTGCCTGAGAAGGCTACTTTGTACCTCCGCTGCGAGAGCCGCTGTATGCTCCTTCGTACGGAGGGAGCGTTCAGTGTTTCCGTTGACCATAATTACTCCTCGAGGGCCTGGCATCTTGAGCTTGAGATATGCGTACTGCGGCACCGCATTGAACTTTGCGAATGCGGTTCGTCCGAGCAGGGCGTGATAGCCACTATGAAATGGGACTATGTCGAAGATTAACTCTTCGCTTCGGAAATTGTCCGGGGATCCGAAGACCACGTGATGAGGACATGACTACCTTGGATATGAACAAAAATATTGCATATATGCATATTTGTCAGGTGATTTCTAGTGCAAACTATTCAATAATCTATTTATGTTATCCAGAACAAAAATACTTCACACACTTTTGTGTTTTGTCTAATTGCAGGTGTATGGGACATTTGTACAATCCACATATGAAGATAAGGAAGAAAGAGATGTTTATTTGCTGTCCAAAAAGTTCTCTCACGTCACTTTTGGCCCAAGAGAAGATAGAGTCCAAGTCTCTCACGTTCTGGATTCAGATTCGGACTGCACAGACACACCTGACTCAAAACGCACACAAGTTTTTCATACGGACTCCGAATTGGGTGATTTTTTTTTGTTGGAAACTAGATTTCGTGCACTTTCCAACCCAATTGGAATCACCTTCAAATTCGTCCGGAGTGTTGAGTTGTGGACGAAACAATCTGATGCTGCAGCAGAATCCGAGTCAAACTACAAGTCCAAAGGTGTTACATCACCTCCACTTGGGCCCATTGGCCTTGTACGACCTAGATTTAGTTTTAGGCTGCCTTGGGACGTCCTCCCACCTCCTTGGCCGCCACCCCTTGCTCCTATATAAGTAGATCCATCTAGTAGCTTTTCCTCGGGATTTGTTTAGTTAAAAGTTAGCCATTGCAACTTCGTGTACTTCGTTTGTGTCCAACGACCAGACCAAGACCGCTTACGGATCCCCACCTTTATCAATACTTCATATATACTCGCAATATTCAGATTGCTTTTATCATATTCTTGCTTGTTCTTCGATTGCTTGCAGGAATAGACCTTCGTGGTCAGGTTGATTGTGCTCCGGCGTGGTCAATAACCTCACGGAGTTGGTTTAGCGATTGCTAAGGCGCAACGTCGTGCACGTTTGTAGTCGGATCGTCAAAGTCGTCTCCACCAAATCGATAGTTATCATCTCATCGAAAGATCGGGACACCCCCGCCTCTATCAAGTGGTATCAGTTTTCAGGTTGCTCGGTGAGAATTTCCAGTTTTCCTAGATTAGATTTATTTTCTTACCTATTGTCCAAGAAAAATCCATAAAAAAGAGTTAGATCTATTCATCCTTTGTACCTGATCATGTGCATTTGGATGTTTGTGCACCTCTCGTGACGGTTGTGGTATTTGCAAAGGTGGTGGCACGTCTCCCGCGATCGACAAAGCCCATGAATTGACTCTGGATCCTGTCATGATTAGTAGAACAAGAAACAAGGTAGTGAAACTGTAACAAAATATTATGATGATTTACAAACTACCTTGTTGCATTCCTCTTTAGAAGAAAGTGAAGATGATTTTATGGATAGATTTTGGGGAGGATTAAACCGTGATATTCAAGAGATACTAATTCATGAAGAGTGTTATCCTATGGACCATTTGTTTCATCTTGCTTGCAAAGCTGAACAGGAAATAAAACGACGTGTTGGCCACGAGGAGAACAAGCGCACGGTGCACATTCCAAGAGTTGATATGATTGTTCCTTCAACTACTAGGCATACTATGACAACCACATCCGTTGTTGTCAGGACTACATCACCTCCACCATGTGACACATCGCCCCCGAGAGTGGCTACATCATCTGAGTTGATCATAAGAGGTAATGACAAAGGTAATGATCTTCCATCTCTACATGAGAATGATGAATGCCTTGTCAATTTGAATGCACCATCTGATGAGCTACCCACTACTTTGATCACACCACCTATTTTAGAGGACTATGTTGATAATTTGACTTTGCCATGTGATCAAACAACTGAAATACCAACAATTTTGAGTGCACCCATTGAATTAACTATTGATGCAAAAGAACCAATGTTTAATCATTTTGATATGACCTCTAATCTTGGTGATGATTCTGTGTTGAATGACTTATTGCATGTTTGCTTATTTAAGCATGTTGTAGCATGTAAATTTGATGCAAGTAAGGTTTATTCACCAATGTTGGGATGGTCTAATGATGAACATTGTCAATCTTTTGAAATGAATAAGAGCTTCACTTATATGTGCAAACTGAGTTGCAATATTTTCATGCCTTCTACTTCTTGTGCTAATTTTTTGGCTTTAGATTTTATGAACTATGCAAATTACTCATCTATTCATGTGTCATATATGCAAAAATCAAGGGAAGTAAAAATGGATGACATATACATATACAACATGTACACCTTGTCTCTTTTTTTAGCCACATTTCAGATTAAGCAACGCCGAGGACGGCTTTATTTTCAAGAAGGGGAGGATGATGAGGACATGACTACCTTGGATATGACCAAAAATATTGCATATATGCATATTTGTCAGGTGATTTCTAGTGCAAACTATTCAATAATCTATTTATGTTATCCAGAACAAAAATACTTCACACACTTTTGTGTTTTGTCTAATTGCAGGTGTATGGGACATTTGTACAATCCACATATGAAGATAAGGAAGAAAGAGATGTTTATTTGCTGTCCAAAAAGTTCTCTCACGTCACTTTTGGCCCAAGAGAAGATAGAGTCCAAGTCTCTCACGTTCTGGATTCAGATTCGGACTGCACAGACACACCTGACTCAAAGCGCACACAAGTTTTTCATACGGACTCCGAATTGGGTGATTCTTTTTTTGTTGGAAACTAGATTTCGTGCACTTTCCAACCCAATTGGAATCACCTTCAAATTCGTCCGGAGCGTTGAGTTGTGGACGAAACAATCTGATGCTGCAGCAGAATCCGAGTCAAACTACAAGTCCAAAGGTGTTACATCACCTCCACTTGGGCCCATTGGCCTTGTACGACCTATATTTAGTTTTAGGCTGCCTTGGGACGTCCTCCCACCTCCTTGGCCGCCACCCCTTGCTCCTATATAAGTAGATCCATCTAGTAGCTTTTCCTTGGGATTTGTTTAGTTAAAAGTTAGCCATTGCAACTTCGTGTACTTCGTTTGTGTCCAACGACCAGACCAAGACCGCTTACGGATCCCCACCTTTATCAATACTTCATATATACTCGCAATATTCAGATTGCTTTTATCATATTCTTGCTTGTTCTTCGATTGCTTGCAGGAATAGACCTTCGTGGTCAGGTTGATTGTGCTCCAGCGTGGTCAATAACCTCTCGGAGTTGGTTTAGCGATTGCTAAGGCGCAACGTCGTGCACGTTTGTAGTCGGATCGTCAAAGTCATCTTCACCAAATCGATAGTTATCATCTCATCGAAAGATCAGGACACCCTGCCTCTATCAAGTGGTATCAGTTTTCAGGTTGCTCGGTGAGAATTTCCAGTTTTCCTAGATCAGATTTATTTTCTTACCTATTGTCCAAGAAAAAGCCACACAAAAAAAGTTAGATCTGTTCATCCTTTATCCAAGCCAGTCTGAGCCTTTGCAATTTTCTATTCATTGCTTGCATAGTTGAATTATCGGTTGCATCGTCGTGTAAGTTGCTGGTCTTAGCGTCTAGTTCCTTTAGAGTTTCGAGTTCTGTTTACATTAGTCACGCCGCCGCTGCATCATTATCCCTTCCGCTGTCCACCATCCCATCTATTAATTTCCACCACGTGCTACGCACTGTTCATTGTCATAATCATAGTTGAGGTCATTCACATCTTCGCCTGATCCAATCTGCATCTTATCTAGTTTGTCTTGAAAAAAAAAGATAGAGAAAAAAAAGAGAAAAAAGGAAAAAAAGAAAAAGAGAGAGAAGAAAAAGAAAAAAAAGCGTGAGAAAAAAAAGAGAGAAGAAAAAAATTAGATCTATCTAGAATCAATCTCGTACCTGAATTCGGATTGGAATCTGTTTTGCGCACTGTTTAGTAAAACAGGTGTATCTTCCTCATACGAAGTCCGTTTTGGCTCCGTGAGTACTCAAATTGAAGCTAGCGACGAGCCGCATCTAAATAGTTGCAGAAGCTAGTTCAATATTTAACACCTCAAAATCGGCTTCTAAATAGGTCTTTTTGCCCTCCGAAGTTCATGAACACAGCTTGTTCCAATTTTTCAGGCCAATTTTAGAATTCTTTGACTCCTCATATCAACTCGGAATTGAGTGATTCTTTTTGCATTGGAAAGCTTGAGTTAATAACATTCTTTGAAAGAATTTATCAGAAAATTGTCTTAAACTTTTCAAGAGGAAAGTTGGAGAGAGAGTTGTTGTATATCCTGCTTGGCAGTTGTTTTTCATCATTATCTTCACTGCCGTTGTGATATTCACTTATATCTTGCTGTCAAGAGCTACTTAGTATCCTTCATTGATGCTAGTTGTGCTACGCCGTGACCTCATTAGTGTTCTAGGCTCGCGTCTCTAGTACGGTCTAGCCTAGGACCAGCACAGTACCGTCGTTGAGCATTTATTCAACATTGCATCTTTGAATTGATTATTGCTAATCTTTTGCTACCATATATAGCCAACCCAGCTCCACATATTTCTACACCGTGTATACGTACGCTCCCCTGGCAATCGCTTTACTCAATATTCGGAGTTACTTGACACCGCTGGTTGCCGATCACCGCCTGCTGCATGGTAAGAACTTGTAAGACATTGATATTTGTTTACTGTGAGCGTTTTACCACCATATCCTAGTAGTTATAGGAACATTATTTTTGGGTTTTGTTTCTTGTTCTACTAATCATGACAGGATCCAGAGTCAATTCATGGGCTTTGTCGATCGCGGGAGACGTGCCACCACCTTTGCAAATACCACAACCGTCACGAGAGGTGCACAAACATCCAAATGCACATGATCAGGTTAATGTATCTATACCACCATTTAATGGTCGTTTTAAACCTGCTTTATATATTGAATGGGAGTTCGACATAAAAAATATATTTGCTTCCCATAATTTCAATGAACATAAAAAGGTTAAGGTTGCGGTTGGTTCTTTCACTGGTTATGCTTTGGTTTGGTGGAGTGAATATTGTCGGTTACACCCTGATTATATACCTACTACTTGGGATGATTTGAAACTTGCCATGCGACATACTTTCGTCCCTGCTTATTATACTCATGACATGATTAAGAAGTTGCAACACTTAAAACAAGGTAGTGAAACTGTAACAAAATATTATGATGATTTACAAACTACCTTGTTGCATTCCTCTTTAGAAGAAAGTGAAGATGATTTTATGGATAGATTTTGGGGAGGATTAAACCGTGATATTCAAGAGATACTAATTCATGAAGAGTGTTATCCTATGGACCATTTGTTTCATCTTGCTTGCAAAGCTGAACAGGAAATAAAACCACGTGTTGGCCACGAGGAGAACAAGCGCACGGTGCACATTCCAAGAGTTGATATGATTGTTCCTTCAACTACTAGGCATACTATGACAACCACATCCGTTGTTGTTAGGACTACATCACCTCCACCATGTGACACATCGCCCCCGAGAGTGGCTACATCATCTGAGTTGATCATAAGAGGTAATGACAAAGGTACTGATCTTCCATCTCTACATGAGAATGATGAATGCCTTGTCAATTTGAATGCACCATCTGATGAGCTACCCACTACTTTGATCACACCACCTATTTTAGAGGACTACGTTGATAATTTGACTTTGCCATGTGATCAAACAACTGAAATACCAACAATTTTGAGTGCACCCATTGAATTAACTATTGATGCAAAAGAACCAATGTTTAATCATTTTGATATGACCTCTAATCTTGGTGATGATTCTGTGTTGAATGACTTATTGCATGTTTGCGTATTTAAGCATGTTGTAGCATGTAAATTTGATGCAAGTAAGGTTTATTCACCAATGTTGGGATGGTTTAATGATGAACATTGTCAATCTTTTGAAATGAATAAGAGCTTCACTTATATGTGCAAACTGAGTTGCAATATTTTCATGCCTTCTACTTCTTGTGCTAATTTTTTGGCTTTAGATTTTATGAAGTATGCAAGTTACTCATCTATTCATGTGTCATATATGCAAAAATCAAGGGAAGTAAAAATGGATGACATATACATATACAACATGTACACCTTGTCTCTTTTGTTAGCCACATTTCAGATTAAGCAACGCCGAGGACGACTTTATTTTCAAGAAGGGGAGGATGATGAGGACATGACTACCTTGGATATGAACAAAAATATTGCATATATGCATATTTGTCAGGTGATTTCTAGTGCAAACTATTCAATAATCTATTTATGTTATCCAGAACAAAAATACTTCACACACTTTTGTGTTTTGTCTAATTGCAGGTGTATGGGACATTTGTACAATCCACATATGAAGATAAGGAAGAAAGAGATGTTTATTTGCTGTCCAAAAAGTTCTCTCACGTCACTTTTGGCCCAAGAGAAGATAGAGTCCAAGTCTCTCACGTTCTGGATTCAGATTCGGACTGCACAGACACACCTGACTCAAAACGCACACAAGTTTTTCATACGGACTCCGAATTGGGTGATTTTTTTTTGTTGGAAACTAGATTTCGTGCACTTTCCAACCCAATTGGAATCACCTTCAAATTCGTCCGGAGCGTTGAGTTGTGGACGAAACAATCTGATGCTGCAGCAGAATCCGAGTCAAACTACAAGTCCAAAGGTGTTACATCACCTCCACTTGGGCCCATTGGCCTTGTACGACCTAGATTTAGTTTTAGACTGCCTTGGGACGTCCTCCCACCTCCTTGGCCGCCACCCCTTGCTCCTATATAAGTAGATCCATCTAGTAGCTTTTCCTTGGGATTTGTTTAGTTAAAAGTTAGCCATTGCAACTTCGTGTACTTCGTTTGTGTCCAACGACCAGACCAAGACCGCTTACGGATCCCCACCTTTATCAATACTTCATATATACTCGCAATATTCAGATTGCTTTTATCATATTCTTGCTTGTTCTTCGATTGCTTGCAGGAATAGACCTTCGTGGTCAGGTTGATTGTGCTCCAGCGTGGTCAATAACCTCTCGGAGTTGGTTTAGCGATTGCTAAGGCGCAACGTCGTGCACGTTTGTAGTCGGATCGTCAAAGTCATCTTCACCAAATCGATAGTTGTCATCTCATCTAAAGATCAGGACACCCTGCCTCTATCACCACGTCAAGTGTTACTAAGCCTGTACAGTTGGCTTCTACACCTGGTATGACGCCTTTAAAGGTCGTTCTTGTGGGCTTAATCCTTCAGGGATCTATGCCCATTTTCCGCACTATATCCTGATAAAGCAGGTTCAGGCTACTGCCGCCGTCCATGAGGACTCTTGTGAGGTGAAATCCGTCGATGATTGGGTCGAGAACCAATGCGGCGAAGCCGCCATGACGGATGCTAGTGGGATGGTCCCTTCGATCAAAAGTGATCAAGCAGGACGACCATGGGTTGAACTTTGGGGCGACTGGCTCTATCGCGTATACGTCCCGTAGCGCACGCTTTCGCTCCCGCTTGGGAATGTGGGTTGCATATATCATGTTCACCGTCCGCACTTGTGGAGGAAAGCCCTTCTGTCCATTGTTGTTCGACGGCTTGGGCTCCTCGTCGTCGTTGTGCAGCCCCTTGTCTCTGTTTTCGGCCCTTAACTTGCCTGCCTGCTTGAACACCCAACATTCCCTGTTAGTGTGATTGGCTAGCCTTTCGGGGGTGCCATGTATCTGGCACAAGTGATCGAGTATTCGGTCCAAACTGGACGGGCCCTCAGTATTCTTTTTGAATGGATTTTTCTGCTGACCGGATTTATAGCCTTTGAATCCGGCATTGACTGCCGTGTCTTCATTGTTGTCGCTGTTGACGCGGCGTTTTTGCTTATTCCGACGTGTCCTGCCACTTTTGTCCTTGGTGTCCGAATTACCAGGGTTCTTTGATAAGTTGTTACTGCGAGCTAGCCAGCTATCTTCTCCCGCGCAAAAGCGGGTCATGAGTGTCGTGAGGGCTGCCATGGATTTCGGCTTTTCCTGTCCCAGGTGCCGGGCAAGCCACTCGTCGCGGATGTTATGCTTGAAGGCTGCTAGGGCCTCTGCGTCTGGACAGTCGACTATCTGGTTTTTCTTTGTTAGGAACCGTGTCCAGAATTGTCTGGCCGATTCCTCTGGCTGCTGAATTATGTGGCTTAAGTCGTCGGCATCCGGCGGTCGCACATAAGTGCCCTGGAAGTTGTCGAGGAATGCGGCTTCCAGGTCCTCCCAAGAACTGATTGAGTCTGCTGGCAAGCTGTTAAGCCAATGCCGGGCCGGTCCTTTAAGTTTGAGCGGGAGGTATTTGATGGCGTGTAGATCATCGCCGCATGCCATGTCGATGTGAAGGAGATAATCCTCGATCCATACCGCCGGGTCTGTTGTGCCATCGTATGATTCGATGTTTACGGGTTTGAAGCCCTCTGGGATTTTATGATCCATTACTTCATTCGTAAAGCATAGCGGGTGTGCGGCGCCTCTGTACTGGGCTATATCACGACGCAGCTCGGAAGAGCTATGTCTATTGTGTTCGGCCCGGCCAGATTTGTTGTATCCGGAGTGAAGATCATTGTCACATGCCATAGGGCGCCTGCGCGATCCGTAGATCGATCTTGTTTATCTTGCCTTATCCTCCAGTATGTCTCGCAGGTTGGGCGCATTTTCCCGTGCCTTAGTTGACCGGCGTCGGGGCATGGCTTGGGTGGAGAGCCGATAGGCCTCTCTGTCGCGACCGCGAGCTGGCCGGTCTGTGATGTCATGCGTTGGTGATGTAGGTGCTTCCTCCTCTGATCGGGGTAGCGGCCTGCGCTTCGGGTAACTCTTGGAGGGGCGTTCGAGTTCATACTCTTCGGCCGCAAGGTCTTCAGTCCATCTGTCAGCTAGCAATTCTTGGGCAGCTCTAAGCTGTTGCTGCTTTTTCTTGAGGCTGCTTGTCGTGGCTAAAAGCCTGCGTTTAAAACGCTCTTGTTAGGCGGGGTCTGATGGTATGACGAATTTGTCGTCATCGAGGCTAGCCTCATCTTCGGAGGGAGGCGTATAGTTATCATCCTCGACCTCTCGGTCTACCACTCTTTCATGAGGGCTGGTTTCTCCATCTTCCTATGCCGAATTTTGCTGAGGTGGGTGTTCTTCGGCGCTATCCGGGGTAGTATTATCTCCCGTGCCGGAATCACCGTTTTTGCTTTCGCGGGATTTAGAGTGGCGCCGCTGACGCCGGCGCTTTTGCTGTTTCTTGGGGGCATCATCCCCCACTGTTCCATCGCCATCTCCATCTTTTGGAGTATCCACCATATATATGTCATATGACGAGGTGGCCTTCCAGCACCCTACAGGTGCTGGTTCTTGTTCATCTCCTGCATCGTCGTCTATGCCGTCGATGTCTTCAAAGTCGAAGTCCAGCGTGTCGGTTAAGTCGTCGACAGTGGCTACGAAGTGGGTGGTGGGTGGGCTTTGAATTTTTTCGTCGTCCGTATCCCAACCTTGCTGACCATAGTCCGGTCAAGGCTCTCCTGATAAAGAGAGAGACTTTAGAGAATTCAGGATGTCGCCGAAGGGCGAGTGCTGAAAGATGTCCGCGGCGGTGAACTCTATGATCGGCGCCCAATCGGATTCGATCGGCAGGGGCGCGGGGGGATCGAAGCTCGGAGAGGAATCCGGCTCCTCGGAGTCATGGGCCATGCGGAGTGCGGGACTGGAGTTCGGCTCAATCGCCTCTGAGATCGCAGCCCCTGAGGCAGCGTCCAACTGCTGATCCTCGATCGGTGCAGTAGGCTCCGAATCAATGGTCGGAACCGATGCGCGTGCGGCCTCCAAGGCGCTGTTCGGTGGCAGAGCTATATCATGCCCATCGAGACAGTGCGGCGCACTTGGCAGTGGCTCAAATCCGTCGAAGATCAAGTCCCCGCGGATGTCAGCCGTGTAGTTTAGGCTTCCAAACCTGACCTGATGGCCAGGGGCATAGCTTTCGATCTGCTCAAGGTGGCCAAGCGAATTGGCCCGCAGTGCGAAGCCGCCGAAGACGAAGATCTGTCCAGGGAGAAAAGTCTCACCCTGGACTGCATCGTTGTTGATGATCAAAGGAGCCATCGGGCCTAAAAGCGACGACACAGAGGAACTCTCAATGAAAGCACCAATGTCGGTGTCAAAACCGGCGGATCTCGGGTAGGGGGTCCCGAACTGTGCGTCAAGGCCGGATGGTAACATGAGGCAGGGAACACTTTGTTTTACCCAGGTTCGGGCCCTCTCAATGGAGGTAATACCCTACTCCTGCTTGATTAATATTGATGATATGGGAAGTACAAGAGTAGATCTACCACGAGATCAAGGAGGCTAAACCCTAGAAGCTAGCCTATGGTATGATTGTTGTGTATGGAGTTGATTGCCTACGGACTACAACCCTCCGGTTTATATAGACACCGGATAGGGTTAGGGTTACACAGAGTCGGTTACAATGGTAGGAGATCTTGAATATCGCATCGCCAAGCTTGCCTTCCATGCTAAGGAAAGTCCCATCCGGACACGGGACGAAGTCTCCAGTCTTGTATCTTCATAGTCCAGGAGTCCGGCTGAAGGTATAGTCCGGCTACCCGAACACCCCCTAGTCCAGGACTCCCTCAACCACATTGACCATGCCGCACCGAGAGCACCAAGGTGGTGGACGACGGCTGATGAGGACATCAATACCATTGTTACACCCACAGCCCCTGCTGCTATACATACTAGACCAATTACTAGAGCTTGTGCACGCCAATTAAATTATCAGGTACTTTCGTTTCTTGGTAATAATTCTAATGTTCATGAGAATATGATGCTTCCTAAATTGGATACATTAGTTTTGCTTACAAATGAAGGGCCTAGCATGGATAAGAGGGATGAACACTGGAGCAAGACCAAGCATGGAGATGATGGCATGCACAAGGGGATCCAGAACGGAGTTACAAGTGATGGTTTCAGGACTTTGAAGCCACCATAAGGAGTGCATGAAGCCTTGGACGAAATATATAAGATGCCACTTCATAAATTTCATCTAGAGGCTATTCTAGGTGTTGCGTCACATTATTATTGGGCCAGGCCCATGTATTTTCGAAATACTTAAGTATAGGCTGTTTTTAGAGTCCGTATGTGTGGGGAAACAAGAGTTAGGGTTGGTGTCGGACCCCTCCTCCAAGGGCCACGAAATTCCTCCCTCTTCCTCCATATATACAGCCCTTAGGGCGTCATTTAGACTGCGGGTTTTGTTTAGATTAAAAGTTCGCCATAGCTGCAACTTCGCGTACTTTGTTTGTATCCAACGACCAGACCAAGATGTCACAGAACCCCACCTTCATTAATAAAGCTTTCCTCTGTAATTCGCAATATCCAGATTGCAATCTTAGTTTCTTGCTTGTTCTTTGTTTGGTCGTAGGAAATAGACCCTCGTGGTCAGGTTAATCATGCTCCGGCGTGGTCAATAACCCTAGGAAGTTGGTTTAGCGATTGCTAAGGGGCGACGTCCTCGCACGTTCGTAGTCGGATCGTCAAAGTCGACTCCCACAGAAAACGATATCTGTCTCATCGAAACATCGGGACACCTTCGCCTCTATCAAGTGGTATCGGATTCCCAGGTTGCTCGGTGAGATTTTTACAGTTTTTCATAGTTTAGATCGAGTCTGTTCTTCATACCTCCAGTCCACAAAAAAAAGCCAAAAAAATTAGGGTTAGTTCATCGTATCCGAACCAATCTGAGCCTTTGCATAGTCTTTTTAGAGTTTTGCTTTGTTGGATTTGCGGTTGCATCATCGTGTCGAGTTGCTGGTCTTAGCGTCTAGTCCCTCAGAGTTTCGAGTTCTATTCACAGGTTGTCACGCCGCCGCCGGACCATCGTCATCATCATTGCCTTATACCACCATCCCACCATATACATCGTCGTTTCCATATACCACCACCAATCCGAGTCCACATATACCATCGCCATATACAACCACCAGTCCGAGTTCCACTAGATTCATCGCCGCCACCAGTCCGAGTTCCACCAGATTCATCTTCGCCACCAGTCCTAGTCTGAGTCCAGTATTTTGTTACTCTGTTTTGGATTTCCAGATCACGCGATACTCCGAGTCATGATCAGTAGGACTCCCGAACTTTCGTGCTACCCGCAGAAGAAAAATAGTTCCAAACTCAAAAAAAATCTGGCTAGGCAGTTTTTAGACCATTTGTAGACTTTTTCGAAAAGAAATTGTTGCAGAGGAAAAAAAAGAGAAAAGAAAAGTGAAAAAAAAGAAAAAAATTCAGAGCGTGCTCCTCCCTTGTTTACGTGCGTCGCCGTGATTTTGTTAGTGTTCTAGGCTCGCATCTCTAGCATGGTCTAGCCTAGGACCAACACAGTACCGTCATTGAGCGTTTATTCAACTTTGCATCTCTGAATTGATTATTGCTGACCCTTTTTGCTACCATATTATAAGCCTTCCCAGCTCCACATGCATCTACGTCGTGCATTTGACTCTCCCTGGTAATCGCTCTATCCAAGCTTTGAGAGTTTTGACTACGACGGTTGCCGATCACCGCCTACTGCTAGGTAAGAATTGGTAAGAATTTGAGATTTGCTTGACGGATTTCTGACACCCACCACCACCTCTTGTTAGTAGTCTGTAGGATCATATTCTTGTGTGTTTCCATTGCTGCTAACCATGGCAGGATCACAAGCCGACGAGACTAACTGGGAGAACATGATGAATAAGGAGTTGCATGATAAATTTCAGCAAATGATGAGTGGACAGGTGCAAGATGTGCTAAACAGATTTGAAGAGGCCATGGAGAAGATAGATGGCATGGAGAAGACGTTCGAAACAAAGCTCGATAACAAGTTTAATGAATTGCTCGCGCGTCTTCCACCACCACCACCGGCTGCACCTAACACACCTCTACAACAACAACAACAACAACAACAACAACAACAACAACAACAACAACAACAACAACAACAACAACAACAACAACAACAACAACAACAACAACAACAACAACAACAACAATGACGACGACGACTACCTCCACGTCCCGAAACAGCCCTCCACCGAGCGAGCCGTCTCCCTCTTGAACCTGGCCAAACTGTTGGTGCTGCTGTTGATACTTCTGTGGCTCCTGCTGCTGATGCGGAGGAGGATGATTTTGCAGGAGATTATGAGGATGAGGTTGATCAAAATCAGAACTACGTACAACCACCAGCACCGCAACCACCAGGTCGTCCACATGCAAATAATAGCAATGGTAGGGCTCCCCCTCAGGTACGAGATCATGACCATCTCCCCAAACTGAAATTGAATATTCCACCATTTGATGGTAGATATGTTCCTGGTATATATCTTACTTGGGAATTAGAAACTGAACAACGATTTACATGTTTACAATATCCCGAGGAGAGACGTGTTCCTGCTGCTGTTTGTGCTTTCACTAGTTTTGAATGTGTTTGGTGGTCTGAGCATTGTAGATTATATCCTATTCCAGCTACTTGGGCTGCTTTGAAAACTGCTATGCGTACTCGTTGGGTTCCACCATATTATCAAAAATTGCAGCGTTTAAGACAAGGAAAAAATTCTGTAGAAGAATATTATCAGGAATTACAAACTGGCATGATTAGATGTGGTATTGTTGAGGAGAATGAAGCTATGCTTGCACATTTTATGAGTGGATTAAATAGAGAGATTCAGACCATTCTAGAGTATAAGGAGTATACTAATACCACTCGTTTATTCCATCTTGCTTGTAAAGCTGAACGTGAAGTGCAGGATCAACAGGCATTGGCGCGAACTAACTTTTCTGCAGGTCGATCTTCATCATGGACACCACGTGCATCCTCTGCTTCCACTGCACCAGCATCTCCATCAGGTACCACCTCTAGCCGTGATACAAGAAAGCAGGCACAACCACCACTATCTGCCAAGAGCACACCTGTCGGGCCTGCGTAGAGCTCCTTCTTCCAGGGCATCAACAGGGCACACAAGTGATAATATTTGTCGTTGTTGTAAGGGAAGAGGACATTTTGCGAGAAAATGCAAATCTCAGCGTGTGATGATTGCTACTGAGGATGGTGGGTATGAGTCCGCTAGTGACTATGATGAGGAGACTTTAGCTCTTAGTACACGTGAAGAACACGGTGGAGATGATTCTGATCATGAGACGCAATACATGGCTCCTGAATATGCTGACAGGTATGAATGTTTAGTTTCTCAACGTGTTTTGCGTGTGCAGGTTACACAAGCTGAGCAAAACCAGAGGCATAATTTGTTCCATACAAAGGGAGTTGTGAAGGAACGTTCTGATGAGGACATCAATACAATTGTTACACCCACAGCCCCTGCTGCTATACATACTGGACCAATTACTAGAGCTCGTGCACGCCAACTAAATTACCAGGTACTTTCGTTTCTTGGTAATGATTCTAATGTTCATGAGAATATGATGCTGCCTAAATTGGATACATTTGTTTTGCTTACAAATGAAGGGCCTAGCTTGGAGAAGGATGAACATTGTAGCAAGAACAAGCATGGAGATGATGGCATGCGCAAGGGAAACAAGAACGGAGTTACAAGTGATGATTTCAGGACATTGAAGCCACCATAATGGGTGCATGAAGCCTTGGACGAAATATACAAGATGCCACTTCATAAATTTCGTCCCGAGGCTATTTTAGGTGCTGCGTCACCTTATTATTGGGTCAGGCCCATGTAATTTCGAAATACATAAGTATAGGCTATTTTTAGAGTCCGTATGTGTGGGGAAACAAGAGATAGGGTTGATTTCGGACCCCTCCACCAAGGGCCACGAAATTCCCCCCCTCTTCCTCCATATATACAGCCCTTAGGGCATCGTTTAAACTTCGGGTTTTGTTTAGATTAAAAGTTCGCCATAGCTGCAACTTCGCGTACTTCGTTTGTGTTCAACGACCAGACAAAGGCGTCACAGAACCCCACCCTGATCAATAAAGCTTTCATCTTATATTCGCAATATCCAGATTGCAATCTTAGTTTCTTGCTTGTTCTTCGTTTGCTCGCAGGAAACAGACCCTCGTGGTCAGGTTGATCGTGCTCTGGCGTGGTCAATAACCTCTCGGAGTTGGTTTAGCGATTGCTAAGGCGCGACGTCCTCGCACGTTCGTAGTCGGATCGTCAAAGTCGACTTCCACCAAAGCGATATCCATCATCTCATCGAAAGACGGGACACCTTTGCCTCTATCAAGTGGTATCAGATTTCCAGGTTGCTCGGTGAGATTTTACAGTTTTTCGTAGTTTAGATCGAGTCTGTTCTTCATACCTACAGTCCACGAAAAAGCCAAAAAAAAATTAGGGTTAGTTCATCATATCCGAACCAATCTGAGCCTTTGCATAATCTTTTTAGGGTTTTGCTTTGTTGAATTTGCGGTTGCATCGTCGTGTCTAGTTGCTGGTCTTAGAGTCTAGTCTTTTAGAGTTACGAGTTCTGGTCATAAGTTGTCACGCCGCCGCCGCACCATCATCATCGCCCCTGCCATCTACCACCACCGCACCGAATCCGTATCCATATACCACCACCAATCCGTGTCCATATACCACCACCGATCCATATCCATATACTACCACCGCTACCACCACCGCTGCCATACACCACCACCATATATCCACCACCAATCCGAGTTCCTTGCTTATTAGGTTTGTTTTCGGGATCCATCCAGATTCCGATTCGTGTTTCCTTGCCGGAGTAGGTTTCGGAAAAAAAAAAGAAAAAAAAAGAGTCGGGTAGCCACGCTCCGTTTAGGCCCAAAATTTTTCGAAAACGCATTTTTCGAAAAAAATTCTGGCTATCCTATTTTTAGGTGTTTCTGAGTGTTTTGAGACAGGTGCCATTATAGGAAGTTTTTTTTGACCCGTTTCCAGTTTTTGGGTCCGGGCAGTCGAAAAAAAAAAATTGGTCGAAAAATTTCGTGCCCATCCTGTCAGTTTGAGCTAGGAAGAGTTTTGAGACACTCGCCATTATAGTGATTTTTCGCAAAAAAAAAAGCAGCGCAAAAAAAAGAGCGCAAAAAAAAAAGAGCGCAAAAAAAAAGCGAAAAAAAAAATTCAGAGTGTGCTTTTCCCTTGTTTACGTGCCGCGCCGTGATTTTGTTGGTGTTCTAGGCTCGCGTCTCTAGCACAGTCTAGCCTAGGACCAGCACAGTACCGTCGTTGAGCGTTTATTCAACTTTGCATCTCTGAATTGATTATTGCTGACCCTTTTTGCTACCATAGTATAAGCCTTCCCAGCTCCACATACATCTACGTCGTGCGTTTGACTCTCCCTGGTAATCGCTCTATCCAAGCTTTGAGAGTTTTTGACTACAACGGTTGCCGATCACCGCCTGCTGCTGGGTAAGAACTGGTAAGAATTTGAGATTTGCTTGACAGATTTGTGACACCCACCACCACCACTTGTTCGTAGTCTATAGGATCATATTCTTGTGTGTTTCTATTGCTGCTAACCATGCCAGGATCACAAGCCGACGAGATTGAATGGGAGAATTTATCGAACAAGGAGCTTCATGATAAGTTTCAGCAAATGATGACTGAACAGGTGCAAGATGTGCTGAACAATTTTGAAGAGGCCATGGAGAAGATCACTGGCCTTGAGAAGACGTTCGAAACAAAGCTCGATAACAAGTTTAATGAATTGCTCGCGCGTCTTCCACCACCACCACCCGCTGCACCTAACGCACCTCTCCAACAACAACAACAACGACTACCTCCACGTCGCGAAGCAGACCTCCGCCGAGCAAGCTGTGTTCCTCTTGTGTTTGGCCAAACTGTTGGTGCTGCTGTTGATACTTCTGTGGCTCCTGCTGCTGATGCGGAGGAGGATGATTATGTGGGAGATTATGAGGATGAGGTTGATCAAAATCAACACTACGTGCAGCCACCTGTACCACCACCAGCAGGTCGACCTCAGGTATATATTCGTAATGGTAGGCCTGCACCACCACCTCAGGTACGAGATGATGTCCATATTCCTAAACTGAAATTGAATATTCCACCATTTGAGGGTAGATATGTTCCTGATATATATCTTACTTGGGAGTTAGAAACTGAACAACGATTTACATGTTTACAATATCCTGAGGAGAGACGAGTTGCTGCTGCTGTTTGTGCTTTCACTAGTTTTGCATGTGTATGGTGGTCTGAACATTGTACATTATATCCTATTCCAACTACTTGGGCTGCTTTGAAAACTGCTATGCGTACGCGTTGGGTTCCACCATATTATCAACGTGAATTGCTTCAAAAATTGCAGCGTTTAAGACAAGGGAA
Organism: Triticum dicoccoides; assembly: GCF_002162155.2. Lineage (NCBI taxonomy): Eukaryota > Viridiplantae > Streptophyta > Magnoliopsida > Poales > Poaceae > Triticum > Triticum dicoccoides. The sequence continues at coordinate 310,663 of NW_021284185.1, forward strand.
AAATTCTGTAGAAGAATATTATCAGGAATTACAAACTGGCATGATTAGATGTGGTATTGTTGAGGAGAATGAAGCTATGCTTGCACGTTTTCTGGGTGGATTAAATAGAGAGATTCAGACCATTCTAGACTATAAGGAGTATACTAATATCACTCGTTTATTCCATCTTGCTTGTAAAGCTGAACGTGAAGTGCAGGATCGACAAGCATTGGGGCGAACTAACTTTTCTGCAGGCCGACCTTCATCATGGACACCACGTGCATCTTCTACTTCAACTGCACCAGCACCTCCATCCGGTGCCACCTCCAGCCGTGATACAAGAAAACAGGCACAACCACCATTATCTGCCAAGAGCGCACCTGCGGCGCCTGCACAACGTTCTTCTTCTTCCATGGCATCAACAGGGCACACAAGCGATATTATTTGTCGTCGTTGTAAGGGAGGAGGTCATTATGCGAGAGAATGCAAATCTCCGCGTGTGATGATTGCTACCGCGGATGGTGGATATGAGTCCGCTAGTGACTATGATGAGGAGACTTTGGCTCTTATTACACGTGAAGAACATGGTGGAGATGATTCTGATCATGAGACGCAATACATGGCTCCTGAAGACGCTGACAGGTATGAATGTTTAGTTGCTCAACGTGTTTTGAGTGTGCAGGTCACACAAGCTGAGCAAAATCAGAGGCACAATTTATTCCATACCAAGGGAGTTGTGAAGGAACGTTCTGTGCGCGTCATCCTAGACGGAGGGAGCTGCAACAACTTGGCTAGCATGGAGATGGTGGAGAAGCTTTCTCTCACCACAAGACCACATCCACATCCTTACTACATCCAATGGTTCAACAACAGCGACAAGGTTAAGGTAACACGTACTGTTCGTGTGCATTTTAGTATCTCTACATATGCTGATTATGTTGATTGTGATGTGGTACCTATGCAAGCATGTTCCTTATTACTTGGTAGACCATGGCAATTTGATAAAAATTCTGTACACCATGGTAGAAACAATCACTATACTCTTGTTCATAAGGATAAAAATATTACTTTGCTTCCTATGACTCCTGATTCCATTTTGAAAGATGATATTAATAGAGCTAATAAAGCACAACAGGAGAAGAATAAGAGTGAAAATCAGATTGTGGCAAAAGAATTTGAGCAACAAATGAAGCCTAATAATAAACCATCTAGTGTTGCTTCTGAAATTAAATTGAAAAGTGCATGTTTATTTGCCACCAAATCTGATATTGATGAGCTAGATTTCAGCAAATCTGTTTGCTATGCTTTTGTGTGCAAAGAGGCATTATTTTCATTCGAGGATGTGCCTTCCTCTTTGCCTCCTGCGGTCACTAACATTTTGCAGGAGTTCGCTGACGTCTTTCCACAAGACGTGCCACCGGGATTACCGCCTATTCGAGGGATTGAGCATCAGATTGACTTAATTCCCGGTGCTTCACTGCCAAACCGTGCACCATACCGTACCAATCCAGAGGAGACGAAGGAGATTATGCGTCAAGTACAAGAGCTTCTCGACAAAGGTTATATACGCGAATCCCTTAGTCCTTGTGCTGTTCCTATTATTCTAGTGCCGAAAAAGGATGGTACATCACGTATGTGTGTTGATTGTAGAGGCATTAATAATATTACTATTCGTTATCGTCATCCTATTCCTAGGCTAGATGATATGCTTGATGAATTGAGTGGCTCTACAATATTCTCCAAAGTTGATTTGCGTAGTGGCTACCATCAAATTCGTATGAAATTGGGAGATGAATGGAAAACAACATTTAAAACTAAGTTTGGATTATATGAGTGGTTAGTCATGCCTTTTGGGTTAACTAATGCACCTAGTGATAGAGGCAAAGGTGTCCCGTCTTTCGATGAGATGGTGGATTTCGCTTTGGTGGAAGTCGACTTTGACGATCCGACTACGAACGTGCGAGGACGTCGCGCCTTAGCAATCGCTAAACCAACTCCGAGAGGTTATTGACCACGCCGGAGCACGATCAACCTGACCACGAGGGTCTGTTTCCTGCGAGCAAACGAAGAACAAGCAAGAAACTAAGATTGCAATCTGGATATTGCGAATATAAGATGAAAGCTTTATTGATCAAGGTGGGGTTCTGTGACGCCTTTGTCTGGTCGTTGAACACAAACGAAGTACGCGAAGTTGCAGCTATGGCGAACTTTTAATCTAAACAAAACCCAAAGTCTAAACGATGCCCTAAGGGCTGTATATATGGAGGAAGAGGGGTGGAATTTCGTGGCCCTTGGTGGAGGGGTCCGAAATCAACCCTATCTCTTGTTTCCCCACACATACGGACTCTAAAAATAGCCTATACTTATGTATTTCGAAATTACATGGGCCTGGCCCAATAATAAGGTGACGCAGCACCTAAAATAGCCTCGGGACGAAATTTATGAAGTGGCATCTTGTATATTTCGTCCAAGGCTTCATGCACACATTATGGTGGCTTCAAAGTCCTGAAATCATCACTTGTAACTCCGTTCTTGTTCTTGCTCCAATGTTCATCCTTCTCCAAGCTAGGCCCTTCATTTGTAAGCAAAACAAATGTATCCAATTTAGGCAGCATCATATTCTCATGAACATTAGAATCATTACCAAGAAACGAAAGTACCTGATAATTTAGTTGGCGTGCACGAGCTCTAGTAATTGGTCCAGTATGTATAGCAGCAGGGGCTGTGGGTGTAACAATTGTATTGATGTCCTCATCAAAGAGTGAAAATCAGATTGTGGCAAAAGAATTTGAGCAACAAATGAAGCCTAATAATAAACCATCTAGTGTTGCTTCTGAAATTAAATTGAAAAGTGCATGTTTATTTGCCACCAAATCTGATATTGATGAGCTAGATTTCAGCAAATCTGTTTGCTATGCTTTTGTGTGCAAAGAGGCATTATTTTCATTCGAGGACGTGCCTTCCTCTTTGCCTCCTGCTGTCACTAACATTTTGCAGGAGTTCGCTGACGTTTTTCCACAAGACATGCCACCGGGATTACCGCCTATTCGAGGGATTGAGCATCAGATTGACTTAATTCCCGGTGCTTCACTGCCAAACCGTGCACCATACCGTACCAATCCAGAGGAGACGAAGGAGATTATGCGTCAAGTACAAGAGCTTCTCGACAAAGGTTATATACGCGAATCCCTTAGTCCTTGTGCTGTTCCTATTATTCTAGTGCCGAGAAAGGATGGTACATCACGTATGTGTGTTGATTGTAGAGGCATTAATAATATTACTATTCGTTATCGTCATCCTATTCCTAGGCTAGATGATATGCTTGATGAATTGAGTGGCTCTACAATATTCTCCAAAGTTGATTTGCGTAGTGGCTACCATCAAATTCGTATGAAATTGGGAGATGAATGGAAAACAGCATTTAAAACTAAGTTTGGATTATATGAGTGGTTAGTCATGCCTTTTGGGTTAACTAATGCACCTAGTACTTTCATGAGATTAATGAACGAAGTTTTACGTGCTTTCATTGGACGATTTGTGGTAGTTTACTTTGATGACATATTGATTTATAGCAGATCCTTGGAGGAACATTTGGAACATTTACGTGCTGTTTTTATTGCTCTACGTGATGCACGTTTGTTTGGTAACCTTGGGAAGCGCACCTTCTGCACCGACCGAGTATCTTTTCTTGGCTATGTTGTTACTGCACAGGGAATTGAAGTTGATAAAGCCAAGATTGAAGCTATTGAGAGTTGGCCGCAGCCCAAAACGGTCACACAAGTGAGGAGTTTTCTTGGCCTCGCTGGATTCTATAGGCGTTTTGTGAGAGATTTCAGCACCATTGCTGCACCTCTCAATGAGCTTACAAAGAAAGATGTGCCTTTTCTTTGGGGTACCGCACAGGAAGAAGCCTTCACGGTATTGAAAGATAAGTTGACACATGCTCCTTTACTCCAACTTCCTGATTTTAATAAGACTTTTGAGCTTGAATGTGATGCTACTGGAATTGGATTAGGAGGTGTGTTATTACAAGATGGCAAACCTGTTGCATACTTTTCTGAAAAATTGAGTGGGCCTAGTCTGAATTATTCTACTTATGATAAAGAATTATATGCTCTTGTTCGGACTTTAGAAACATGGCAACATTATTTATGGCCCAAAGAATTTGATATACATTCTGATCATGAATCATTGAAACATATTAAAAGTCAAGCTAAACTGAATCGTAGACATGCTAAATGGGTTGAATTCATTGAGACTTTCCCTTATGTCATTAAACACAAGAAGGGAAAAGAAAATGTTATTGCTGATGCTTTGTCTCGTCGCTATACTATGCTTTCACAACTTGACTTCAAAAAATTTGGTTTGGAGACCATCAAAGATCAATATGTGCATGATGCTGATTTTAAAGATGTAATGCATAATTGTAAAGAAGGAAGAATGTGGAACAAGTTTGTTGTTAACGATGGATTTGTGTTTCGTGCTAACAAGCTATGCAATCTAGCTAGCTCCGTTCGTCTTTTGTTGTTGCAGGAGGCGCATGGAGGAGGATTAATGGGACACTTTGGCGTGAAGAAGACGGAGGACGTACTTGCTACACATTTCTTTTGGCCAAAGATGAGACGGGATGTTGAGCGTTTTATTGCTCGCTGCACTACATGTCAAAAAGCTAAGTCACGCCTCAATCCTCATGGTTTATATATGCCTTTGCCTGTACCTAGTGTTCCTTGGGAGGATATATCTATGGACTTTGTTTTAGGTTTACCTCGAACAAAGAAGGGGAGGGATAGCATATTTGTTGTCGTGGATAGATTCTCGAAAATGGCACACTTTATACCATGTCATAAAAGCGATGATGCTGTTAATGTTGCTGATTTGTTCTTTCGTGAAATTATTCGCTTGCATGGTGTGCCAAATACTATTGTTTCAGATCGTGATACTGAATTTCTTAGCCACTTTTGGAGATGTTTATGGGCTAAGTTGGGGACTAAACTGCTTTTTAGTACTACTTGTCACCCCCAAACTGATGGACAAACTGAAGTAGTCAATAGAACGTTGTCTACTATGCTTAGGGCTGTTTTGAAGAATAATAAGAAAATGTGGGAGGAATGCTTGCCTCATATTGAATTTGCTTATAATCGTTCATTGCATTCTACTACTAAGATGTGCCCTTTTGAAGTTGTGTATGGTTTCCTACCTCGTGCACCTATTGATTTGTTGCCTCTTCCATCTTCGGAGAAGGTTAATTTTGATGCTAAACAACGTGCTGAATTGATTTTAAAAATGCATGAGTTAACTTAGGAAAACATTGAGCGTATGAATGCTAAATATAAACTTGCTGGAGATAAGGGTAGAAAACATGTTGTGTTTGCACCTGGAGATCTTGTTTGGTTACATTTGCGTAAGGATAGATTTCCTGATTTGCGCAAATCAAAGCTAATGCCACGTGCTGATGGTCCCTTGAAGGTGTTAGAGAAAATAAATGATAATGCATATAAACTTGAGCTGCCTGCAGATTTTGGGGTTAGTCCCACTTTTAACATTGCAGATTTGAAGCCTTATTTGGGTGAGGAAGATGAACTTCCGTCGAGGACGACTTCATTTCAAGAAGGGGAGGATGATGAGGACATCAATACAATTGTTACACCCACAGCCCCTGCTGCTATACATACTGGACCAATTACTAGAGCTCGTGCACGCCAACTAAATTACCAGGTACTTTCGTTTCTTGGTAATGATTCTAATGTTCATGAGAATATGATGCTGCCTAAATTGGATACATTTGTTTTGCTTACAAATGAAGGGCCTAGCTTGGAGAAGGATGAACATTGGAGCAAGAACAAGCATGGAGATGATGGCATGTGCAAGGGAAACAAGAACGGAGTTACAAGTGATGATTTCAGGACTTTGAAGCCACCATAATGGGTGCATGAAGCCTTGGACGAAATATACAAGATGCCACTTCATAAATTTCGTCCCGAGGCTATTTTAGGTGCTGCGTCACCTTATTATTGGGTCAGGCCCATGTAATTTCGAAATACATAAGTATAGGCTATTTTTAGAGTCCGTATGTGTGGGGAAACAAGAGATAGGGTTGATTTCGGACCCCTCCACCAAGGGCCACGAAATTCCCCCCCTCTTCCTCCATATATACAGCCCTTAGGGCATCGTTTAGACTTCGGTTTTTGTTTAGATTAAAAGTTCGCCATAGCTGCAACTTCGCGTACTTCGTTTGTGTTCAACGACCAGACAAAGGCGTCACAGAACCCCACCCTGATCAATAAAGCTTTCATCTTATATTCGCAATATCCAGATTGCAATCTTAGTTTCTTGCTTGTTCTTCGTTTGCTCGCAGGAAACAGACCCTCGTGGTCAGGTTGATCGTGCTCTGGCGTGGTCAATAACCTCTCGGAGTTGGTTTAGCGATTGCTAAGGCGCGACGTCCTCGCACGTTCGTAGTCGGATCGTCAAAGTCGACTTCCACCAAAGCGATATCCATCATCTCATCGAAAGACGGGACACCTTTGCCTCTATCACGTTCTGTTCGCGTCATCATAGATGGAGGGAGCTGCAATAACTTGGCTAGCATGGAGATGGTGGAGAAGCTATCTCTCACCACAAGACCACATCCACATCCTTACTACATCCAATGGTTCAACAACAGTGGCAAGGTTAAGGTAACACATACTGTTCGTGTGCATTTTAGTATCTCTACATATGCTGATTATGTGGATTGTGATGTGGTACCTATGCAAGCAGGTTCCTTATTACTTGGTAGACCATGGCAATTTGATAAAAAAATCTATAGACAATGGTAGAAACAATCAGTATACTCTTGTTCATAAGGATAAAAATATTACTTTGCTTCCTATGACTCCTGATTCCATTTTGAAAGATGATATTAATAGAGCTAATAAAGCAAAACAAGAGAAAAATAAGAGTGAAAATCAAATTGTGGCAAAAGAATTTGAGCAATAAATGAAGCCTAATAATAAACCATCAAGTGTTGCTTCTGAAATTAAATTGAAAAGTGCATGTTTACTTGCCACCAAATCTGATATTCAAGATCTAGATCTTAGCAAATCTTTTTGCTATGCTTTTGTGTGCAAAGAGGCATTATTTTCATTCGAGGATGTGCCTTCCTCTTTGCCTCCTACTATCACTAACATTTTGCAGGAGTTCGCTGACGTCTTTCCACAAGACGTGCCACCATGATTACCACCTATTCGAGGGATTGAGCATCAAATTGACTTAATTCCCGGTGCATCATTACCCAACCATGCACCATACCATACCAATCCAGAGGAGACGAAGGAGATTATGCGTCAAGTACAGGAGCTGCTCGACAAAGGTTACATAAGCGAATCCCTTAGTCCTTGTGTTGTTCCTACCATTTAGTGCCGAAAAAGGATGGTACGTCACGTATGTGTGTTGATTGTAGAGGCATTAATAATATTACTATTCGTTATCTTCATCCTATTCCTAGGCTAGACGACATGCTTGATGAATTGAGTGGCTCTACAATATTCTCCAAAGTTGATTTGCGTAGTGGATACCATCAAATTCATATGAAATTGGGAGATGAATGGAAAACAACATTTAAAACTAAGTTTGGATTATGTGAGTGGTTAGTCATGCCTTTTCAGTTAACTAATGCACCTAGTACTTTCATGAGGTTAATGAACGAAGTTTTACGTGCTTTCATTGGACGATTTGTGGTAGTCTATTTTGATGATATACTGATTTATAGTAAATCTTTGGAGGTACATTTGGAACATTTACGTGTTGTTTTTATTCCTCTACGTGATGCACGTTTGTTTGGTAACCTTGGAAAGTGCACCTTTTGCACCGACCGAGTATCTTTTCTTGGCTATGTTGTTACTCCACAGGGAATTGAAGTTGATAAAGCCAAGATTGAAGCTATTGAGAGTTGGCCGCAGCCCAAAACGGTCACACAAGTGAGGAGTTTCCTTGGCCTCGCTGGTTTCTATAGGCGTTTTGTGAGAGATTTCAGCACCATTTCAGCACCTCTCAACGAGCTTACAAAGAAGGATGTGCCTTTTGTTTGGGGTACCGCACAGGAAGAAGCCTTCACGGTATTGAAAGATAAGTTGACACATGCTCCTTTACTCCAACTTCCTGATTTTAATAAGACTTTTGAGCTTGAATGTGATGCTAGTGGAATTGGATTAGGAGGTGTGCTATTACAAGATGGCAAACCTGTTGCATACTTTTCTGAAAATTTGAGTGGGCCTAGTCTGAACTATTCTACTTATGATAAAGAACTACAGGCTCTTGTTCGGACCTTAGAAACATGGCAACATTATTTATGGCCCAAGGAATTTGTTATACATTCTGATCATGAATCTTTGAAACACATTAAAAGTCAAGCAAAACTGAACCGTAGACATGCTAAATGGGTTGAATTCATTGAGACTTTCCCTTATGTCACTAAACACAAGAAGGGTAAAGAAAATGTTATTCCTGATGCTTTGTCCCGTCGTTATACTATGCTTTCACAACTTGACTTTAAAATATTTGGTTTGGAGACCATCAAAGATCAATATATGCATGATGCTGAATTTAAAGATGTATTGCAGAATTGTAAGGAAGGGAGAACTTGGAACAAGTTTTTCCTTAATGATGGATTTGTGTTTCGTGCTAACAAGCTATGCATTCCAGCTGGCTCCGTTCGTCTTTTGTTTTTGCAGGAGACGAATGGAGGAGGATTAATGGGACACTTTGGCGTCAAGAAGATGGAGGATATACTTGCTAAACATTTCGTTTGGCCAAAGATGAGACGGGATGTTGAGAGTTTTGTTGTTCGTTGCACTACATGTCAAAAAGCTAAGTCACGACTCAATCCTCATGGTTTGTATATGCCTTTTCCTGTACCTAGTGTTCCTTGGGAGAATATATCTATGGACTTTGTTTTTGGTTTACCTCAAACAAAGAAGGGGAGGGATAGCATATTTGTTGTCATGGATAGATTCTCGAAAATGGCACACTTTATACCATGTCATAAAAGCGATGATGTTGTTAATGTTGCTGATTTGTTCTTTCGTGAAATTATTCGCTTGCATGGTGTGCCAAATACTATTGTTTCAGATCGTGATACTAAATTTCTTAGCCACTTTTGGAGATGTTTATGGGCTAAATTGGGGACTAAACGGCTTTTTAGTACTACTTGTCACCCCCAAACTAATGGATAAACTGAAGTAGTCAATAGAACATTGTCTACTATGCTTAGGGCTGTTTTGAAGAATAATAAGAAAATGTGGGAAGAATGCTTGCCTCATATTGAATTTGCTTATAATCGTTCATTGCATTCTACTACTAAGATGTGCCCTTTTGAAATTGTGTATGGTTTCCTACCTCGTGCACCTATTGATTTGTGGCCTCTTCCATCTTCGGAGAAAGGTTAATTTTGATGCTAAAGAACATGCTGAATTGATTTTAAAAATGCATGATTTAACTAAGGAAAACATTGAGCGTATGAATGCTAAATATAAACTTGCTGGAGATAAGGGTAGAAAACATGTTGTGTTTGCACCTGGAGATCTTGTTTGGTTACATTTGCGTAAGGATATATTTCCTAATTTGCGCAAATCAAAGATAATGCCACGTGTTGATGGACCTTTTAAGGTGTTAGAGAAAATAAATGATAATGCATATAAACTTTTGCTGCCTGCGGATTTTGGGGTTAGTCCCACTTTTAACATTGCAGATTTGAAGCCTTATTTGGCTGAGGAAGATGAGCTTTCATCGAGGACGACTTCATTTCAAGAAGGGGAGGATGATGAGGACATCAATACCATTGTTACACCCACAACCCCTGCTGCTATACATACTGGACCAATTACTAGAGCTCGCGCACGCCAATTAAATTATCAGGGACTTTCATTTCTTCGTAAAGATGCTAATGTTCATGAGAATATGATGCTGCCTAAATTGGATACATTTGTTTTGCTTACAAATGAAGGGCCTGGCATGGATAAGAGGGATGAACACCGGAGCAAGATCAAGCATGGAGATGATGGAATGCGCAAGGGGATCCAGAACGGAGTTACAAGTGATGGTTTCAGGACTTTGAAGCCACCTGATGAGGACATCAATACAATTATTAC
>NW_021284185.1:322798-359263 GCF_002162155.2 Triticum dicoccoides
CTACGTGCAGCCACCTGTACCACCACCAGCAGGTCGACCTCAGGTATATATTCGTAATGGTAGGCCTGCACCACCACCTCAGGTACGAGATGATGTCCATATTCCTAAACTGAAATTGAATATTCCACCATTTGAGGGTAGATATGTTCCTGATATATATCTTACTTGGGAGTTAGAAACTGAACAACGATTTACATGTTTACAATATCCTGAGGAGAGACGAGTTGCTGCTGCCGTTTGTGCTTTCACTAGTTTTGCATGTGTATGGTGGTCTGAACATTGTAGATGATATCCTATTCCAACTACTTGGGCTGCTTTGAAAACTGCTATGCGTACGCGTTGGGTTCCACCATATTATCAACGTGAATTGCTTCAAAAATTGCAGCGTTTAAGACAAGGGAAAAATTCTGTAGAAGAATATTATCAGGAATTACAAACTGGCATGATTAGATGTGGTATTGTTGAGGAGAATGAAGCTATGCTTGCACGTTTTCTGGGTGGATTAAATAGAGAGATTCAGACCATTCTAGACTATAAGGAGTATACTAATATCACTCGTTTATTCCATCTTGCTTGTAAAGCTGAACGTGAAGTGCAGGATCGACAAGCATTGGGGCGAACTAAATTTTCTGCAGGCCGACCTTCATCATGGACACCACGTGCATCTTCTACTTCAACTGCACCAGCACCTCCATCCGGTGCCACCTCCAGCCGTGATACAAGAAAACAGGCACAACCACCATTATCTTCCAAGAGCGCACCTGCGGGTCCTGCACAGCGTTCTTCTTCTTCCATGGCATCAACAGGGCACACAAGTGATATTATTTGTCGTCGTTGTAAGGGAGGAGGTCATTATGCGAGGGAATGCAAATCTCCGCGTGTGATGATTGCTACCGCGGATGGTGGATATGAGTCCTCTAGTGACTATGATGAGGAGACATTGGCTCTTATTACACGTGAAGAACATGGTGGAGATGATTCTGATCATGAGACGCAATACATGGCTCCTGAAGACGCTGACAGGTATGAATGTTTAGTTGCTCAACGTGTTTTGAGTGTGCAGGTCACACAAGCTGAGCAAAATCAGAGGCACAATTTGTTCCATACCAAGGGAGTTGTGAAGGAACGTTCTGTGCGCGTCATAATAGACGGAGGGAGCTGCAACAACTTGGCTAGCATGGAGATGGTGGAGAAGCTTTCTCTCACCACAAGACCACATCCACATCCTTACTACATCCAATGGTTCAACAACAGCGGCAAGGTTAAGGTAACACGTACTGTTCGTGTGCATTTTAGTATCTCTACATATGCTGATTATGTTGATTGTGATGTGGTACTGATAGAGGCGAGGGTGTCCCGATCTTTCGATGAGATGATAACTATCGATTTGGTGGAGACGACTTTGACGATCCGACTACAAACGTGCACGATGTTGCGCCTTAGCAATCGCTAAACCAATCTCCTGAGGTTATTGACGATGCCGGAAGCACGGTCAGCCTGACCACGAAGGTCTATTCCTGCAAGCAATCGAAGAACGAGCAAGAATATGATAAAGCAATCTGAATATTGCAAATATATATGAGGTATTGATAATGGTGGGGATCCGTAAGCGGTCTTGGTCTGGTCGTTGGACACAAACGAAGTACACGAAGTTGCAATGGCTAACTTTTAACTAAACAAATCCCAAGGAAAAGCTACTAGATGGATCTACTTATATAGGAGCAAGGGGTGGCGGCCAAGGAGGTGGGAGGACGTCCCAAGGCAGCCTAAAACTAAATCTAGGTCGTACAAGGCCAATGGGCCCAAGTGGAGGTGATGTAACACCTTTGGACTTGTAGTTTGACTCGGATTCTACTGCAGCATCAGATTGTTTCGTCCACAACTCAACGCTCCGGACGAATTTGAAGGTGATTCCAATTGGGTTGGAAAGTGCACGAAATCTAGTTTCCAACAAAAAAGAATCATCCAATTCGGAGTCCGTATGAAAAACTTGTGTGCGTTTTGAGTCAGGTATGTCTGTGCAGTCCGAATCTGAATCCAGAACGTGAGAGACTTGGACTCTATCTTCTCTTGGGCCAAAAGTGACGTGAGAGAACTTTTTGGACAGCAAATAAACATCTCTTTCTTCCTTATCTTCATATGTGGATTGTACAAATGTCCCATACACCTGCAATTAGACAAAACACAAAAGTGTGTGAAGTATTTTTGTTCTGGATAACATAAATAGATTATTGAATAGTTTGCACTAGAAATCACCTGACAAATATGCATATATGCAATATTTTTGGTCATATCCAAGGTAGTCATGTCCTCATCAAATCCAGAGGAGACGAAGGAGATTATGCGTCAAGTACAAGAGCTTCTCGACAAAGGTTATATACGTGAATCCCTTAGTCCTTGTGCTGTTCCTATTATTCTAGTGCCGAAAAAGGATGGTACATCACGTATGTGTGTTGATTGTAGAGGCATTAATAATATTACTATTCGTTATCGTCATCCTATTCCTAGGCTAGATGATATGCTTGATGAATTGAGTGGCTCTACAATATTCTCCAAAGTTGATTTGCGTAGTGGCTACCATCAAATTCGTATGAAATTGGGAGATGAATGGAAAACAGCATTTAAAACTAAGTTTGGATTATATGAGTGGTTAGTCATGCCTTTTGGGTTAACTAATGCACCTAGTACTTTCATGAGATTAATGAACGAAGTTTTACGTGCTTTCATTGGACGATTTGTGGTAGTTTACTTTGATGACATATTGATTTATAGCAGATCTTTGGAGGAACATTTGGAACATTTACGTGCTGTTTTTATTGCTCTACGTGATGCACGTTTGTTTGGTAACCTTGGGAAGTGCACCTTTTGCACCGACCGAGTATCTTTTCTTGGCTATGTTGTTACTGCACAGGAAATTGAAGTTGATAAAGCCAAGATTGAAGCTATTGAGAGTTGGCCGCAGCCCAAAACGGTCACACAAGTGAGGAGTTTTCTTGGCCTCGCTGGATTCTATAGGCGTTTTGTGAGAGATTTCAGCACCATTGCTGCACCTCTCAATGAGCTTACAAAGAAAGATGTGCCTTTTCTTTGGGGTACCGCACAGGAAGAAGCCTTCACGGTATTGAAAGATAAGTTGACACATGCTCCTTTACTCCAACTTCCTGATTTTAATAAGACTTTTGAGCTTGAATGTGATGTAGTGGAATTGGATTAGGAGGTGTGTTATTACAAGATGGCAAACCTGTTGCATACTTTTCTGAAAAATTGAGTGGGCCTAGTCTGAATTATTCTACTTATGATAAAGAATTATATGCTCTTGTTCGGACTTTAGAAACATGGCAACATTATTTATGGCCCAAAGAATTTGTTATACATTCTGATCATGAATCATTAAAACATATTAAAAGTCAAGCTAAACTGAATCGTAGACATGCTAAATGGGTTGAATTCATTGAGACTTTCCCTTATGTCATTAAACACAAGAAGGGAAAAGAAAATGTTATTGCTGATGCTTTGTCTCGTCGCTATACTATGCTTTCACAACTTGACTTCAAAATATTTGGTTTGGAGACCATCAAAGATCAATATGTGCATGATGCTGATTTTAAAGATGTAATGCATAATTTAAAGAAGGAAGAATGTGGAACAAGTTTGTTGTTAACGATGGATTTGTGTTTCGTGCTAACAAGCTATGCATTCCAGCTAGCTCCGTTCGTCTTTTGTTGTTGCAGGAGGCGCATGGAGGAGGATTAATGGGACACTTTGGCGTGAAGAAGACAGAGGACGTACTTGCTACACATTTCTTTTGGCCAAAGATGAGACGGGATGTTGAGCGTTTTATTGCTCGCTGCACTACATGTCAAAAAGCTAAGTCACGCCTCAATCCTCATGGTTTATATATGCCTTTGCCTGTACCTAGTGTTCCTTGGGAGGATATATCTATGGACTTTGTTTTAGGTTTACCTCGAACAAAGAAGGGGAGGGATAGCATATTTGTTGTCGTGGATAGATTCTCGAAAATGGCACACTTTATACCATGTCATAAAAGCGATGATGCTGTTAATGTTGCTGATTTGTTCTTTCGTGAAATTATTCGCTTGCATGGTGTGCCAAATACTATTGTTTCAGATCGTGATACTAAATTTCTTAGCCACTTTTGGAGATGTTTATGGGCTAAGTTGGGGACTAAACTGCTTTTTAGTACTACTTGTCACCCCCAAATTGATGGACAAACTGAAGTAGTCAATAGAACGATGTCTACTATGCTTAGGGCTGTTTTGAAGAATAATAAGAAAATGTGGGAGGAATGCTTGCCTCATATTGAATTTGCTTATAATCGTTCATTGCATTCTACTACTAAGATGTGCCCTTTTGAAGTTGTGTATGGTTTCCTACCTCGTGCACCTATTGATTTGTTGCCTCTTCCATCTTCGGAGAAGGTTAATTTTGATGCTAAACAACGTGCTGAATTGATTTTAAAAATGCATGAGTTAACTAAGGAAAACATTGAGCGCATGAATGCTAAATATAAACTTGCTGGAGATAAGGGTAGAAAACATGTTGTGTTTGCACCTGGAGATCTTGTTTGGTTACATTTGCGTAAGGATAGATTTCCTGATTTGCGCAAATCAAAGTTAATGCCACGTGCTGATGGTCCCTTTAAGGTGTTAGAGAAAATAAATGATAATGCATATAAACTTGAGCTGCCTGCAGATTTTGGGGTTAGTCTCACTTTTAACATTGCAGATTTGAAGCCTTATTTGGGTGAGGAAGATGAACTTCCGTCGAGGACGACTTCATTTCAAGAAGGGGAGGATGATGAGGACATCAATACAATTATTACACCCACAACCCCTGCTGCTATACATACTGGACCAATTACTAGAGCTCGTGCACGCCAACTAAATTACCAGGTACTTTCGTTTCTTGGTAATGATTCTAATGTTCATGAGAATATGATGCTGCCTAAATTGGATACATTTGTTTTGCTTACAAATGAAGGGCCTAGCTTGGAGAAGGATGAACATTGGAGCAAGAACAAGCATGGAGATGATGGCATGCGCAAGGGAAACAAGAACGGAGTTACAAGTGATGATTTCAGGACTTTGAAGCCACCATAATGGGTGCATGAAGCCTTGGACGAAATATACAAGATGCCACTTCATAAATTTCGTCCCGAGGCTATTTTAGGTGCTGCGTCACCTTATTATTGGGCCAGGCCCATGTAATTTGGAAATACATAAGTATAGGCTATTTTTAGAGTCCGTATGTGTGGGGAAACAAGAGATAGGGTTGATTTCGGACCCCTCCACCAAGGGCCACGAAATTCCCCCCTCTTCCTCCATATATACAGCCCTTAGGGCATCGTTTAGACTTTGGGTTTTGTTTAGATTAAAAGTTCGCCATAGCTGCAACTTCGCGTACTTCGTTTGTGTTCAACGACCAGACAAAGGCGTCACAGAACCCCACCTTGATCATTAAAGCTTTCATCTTATATTCGCAATATCCAGATTGCAATCTTAGTTTCTTGCTTGTTCTTCGTTTGCTCGCAGGAAACAGACCCTCGTGGTCAGGTTGATCGTGCTCCGGCGTGGTCAATAACCTCTCGGAGTTGGTTTAGCGATTGCTAAGGCGCGACGTCCTCGCACGTTCGTAGTCGGATCGTCAAAGTCGACTTCCACCAAAGCGATATCCATCATCTCATCGAAAGATCGGGACCCTCGCCTCTATCAGTGGCCCTTGGTGGAGGGGTCCGAAATCAACCCTATCTCTTGTTTCCCCACACATACGGACTCTAAAAATAGCCTATACTTATGTATTTCGAAATTACATGGGCCTGGCCCAATAATAAGGTGACGCAGCACCTAAAATAGCCTCGGGACGAAATTTATGAAGTGGCATCTTGTATATTTCGTCCAAGGCTTCATGCACCCATTATGGTGGCTTCAAAGTCCTGAAATCATCACTTGTAACTCCGTTCTTGTTCCCCTTGCGCATGCCATCATCTCCATACTTGTTCTTGCTCCAATGTTCATCCTTCTCCAAGCTAGGCCCTTCATTTGTAAGCAAAACAAATGTATCCAATTTAGGCAGCATCATATTCTCATGAACATTAGAATCATTACCAAGAAACGAAAGTACCTGGTAATTTAGTTGGCGTGCACGAGCTCTAGTAATTGGTCCAGTATGTATAGCAGCAGGGGTTGTGGGTGTAATAATTGTATTGATGTCCTCATCATCCTCCCCTTCTTGAAATGAAGTCGTCCTCGACGGAAGTTCATCTTCCTCACCCAAATAAGGCTTCAAATCTGCAATGTTAAAAGTGGGACTAACCCCAAAATCTGCAGGCAGCTCAAGTTTATATGCATTATCATTTATTTTCTCTAACACCTTAAAGGGACCATCAGCACGTGGCATTAACTTTGATTTGCGCAAATCAGGAAATCTATCCTTACGCAAATGTAACCAAACAAGATCTCCAGGTGCAAACACAACATGTTTTCTACCCTTATCTCCAGCAAGTTTATATTTGGCATTCATACGCTCAATGTTTTCCTTAGTTAACTCATGCATTTTTAAAATCAATTCAGCTCGTTGTTTAGCATCAAAATTAACCTTCTCCGAAGATGGAAGAGGCAACAAATCAATAGGTGCACGAGGTAGGAAACCATACACAACTTCAAAAGGGCACATCTTAGTAGTAGAATGCAATGAACGATTATAAGCAAATTCAATATGAGGCAAGCATTCCTCCCACATTTTCTTATTATTCTTCAAAACAGCCCTAAGCATAGTAGACAACGTTCTATTGACTACTTCAGTTTGTCCATCAGTTTGGGGGTGACAAGTAGTACTAAAAAGCAGTTTAGTCCCCAACTTAGCCCATAAACATCTCCAAAAGTGGCTAAGAAATTTAGTATCACGATCTGAAACAATAGTATTTGGCACACCATGCAAGCGAATAATTTCATGAAAGAACAAATCAGCAACATTAACAGCATCATCGCTTTTATGACATGGTATAAAGTGTGCCATTTTCGAGAATCTATCCACGACAACAAATATGCTATGATAACTATCTTTCGATGAGATGATAACTGTCGATTTGGTGGAGACGACTTTGACGATCCGACTACAAACGTGCAACGACGTTGTGCCTTAGCAATCGCTAAATGATGAGGACATCAATACAATTGTTACACCCACAGCCCCTGCTGCTATACATACTGGACCAATTACTAGAGCTCGTGCACGCCAACTAAATTACCAGGTACTTTCGTTTCTTGGTAATGATTCTAATGTTCATGAGAATATGATGCTGCCTAAATTGGATACATTTGTTTTGCTTACAAATGAAGGGCCTAGCTTGGAGAAGGATGAACATTGGAGCAAGAACAAGCATGGAGATGATGGCATGCGCCAGGGAAACAAGAACGGAGTTACAAGTGATGATTTCAGGACTTTGAAGCCACCATAATGGGTGCATGAAGCCTTGGACGAAATATACAAGATGCCACTTCATAAATTTCGTCCCGAGGCTATTTTAGGTGCTGCGTCACCTTATTATTGGGCCAGGCCCATGTAATTTCGAAATACATAAGTATAGGCTATTTTTAGAGTCCGTATGTGTGGGGAAACAAGAGATAGGGTTGATTTCGGACCCCTCCACCAAGGGCCACGAAATTCCCACCCTCTTCCTCCATATATACAGCCCTTAGGGCATCGTTTAGACTTTGGGTTTTGTTTAGATTAAAAGTTCGCCATAGCTGCAACTTCGCGTACTTCGTTTGTGTTCAACGACCAGACAAAGGCGTCACAGAACCCCACCTTGATCAATAAAGCTTTCATCTTATATTCGCAATATCCAGATTGCAATCTTAGTTTCTTGCTTGTTCTTCGTTTGCTCGCAGGAAACAGACCCTCGTGGTCAGGTTGATCGTGCTCCGGCGTGGTCAATAACCTCTCGGAGTTGGTTTAGCGATTGCTAAGGCGCGACGTCCTCGCACGTTCGTAGTCGGATCGTCAAAGTCGACTTCCACCAAAGCGAAATCCACCATCTCATCGAAAGACGGGACACCTTTGCCTCTATCACCACCATAAGGAGTGCATGACGCCTTGGATGAAATATACAAGATGCCACTTCAGAAATTTCGTCTAGAGGTTATTTTAGGTGCTGCGTCACCTTATTATTGGGCCAAGCCCATGTATTTTCAAAATACCTAAGTATAGGCCGTTTTTAGAGTCCGTGTGTGTGGGGAAACAAGAGTTAGGGTTGGTTTCGGACCCCTCCTGATGAGGACATGACTACCTTGGATATGACCAAAAATATTGCATATATGCATATTTGTTACGTGATTTCTAGTGCAAACTATTCAATAATCTATTTATGTTATCCAGAACAAAAATACTTCACACACTTTTGTGTTTTGTCTAATTGCAGGTGTATGGGACATTTGTACAATCCACATATGAAGATGAGGAAGAAAGAGATGTTTATTTGCTGTCCAAAAAGTTCTCTCACGTCACTTTTGGCCCAAGAGAAGATAGAGTCCAAGTCTCTCACGTTCTGGATTCAGATTCGGACTGCACAGACACACCTGACTCAAAACGCACACAAGTTTTTCATATGGACTCCGAATTGGGTGATTCTTTTTTTGTTGTAAACTAGATTTCGTGCACTTTCCAACCCAATTGGAATCACCTTCAAATTCGTCCGGAGCGTTGAGTTGTGGACGAAACAATCTGATGCTGCAGCAGAATCTGAGTCAAACTACAAGACCAAAGGTGTTACATCACCTCCACTTGGGCCCATTGGCCTTGTACAACCTAGATTTAGTTTTAGGCTGCCTTGGGACGTCCTCCCACCTCCTTGGCCGCCACCCCTTGCTCCTATATAAGTAGATCCATCTAGTAGCTTTTCCTTGGGATTTGTTTAGTTAAAAGTTAGCCATTGCAACTTCGTGTACTTCGTTTGTGTCCAACGACCAGACCAAGACCGCTTACGGATCCCCATCTTTATCAAAACTTCATATATACTCGCAATATTCAGATTGCTTTTATCATATTCTTGTTTGTTCTTCGATTGCTTGCAGGAATAGACCTTCGTGGTCAGGTTGACCGTGCTTCCGGCGTGGTCAATAACCTCAGGAGATTGGTTTAGCGATTGCTAAGGCGCAACATCCTGCACGTTTGTAGTCGGATCGTCAAAGTTGTCTCCACCAAATCGATAGTTATCATCTCATCGAAAGATCGGGACACCCCGCCTCTATCAAGTGGTATCAGTTTTCAGGTTGCTCGGTGAGAATTTCCAGTTTTCCTAGATTAGATTTATTTTCTTACCTATTGTCCAAGAAAAATCCACAAAAAAGAGTTAGATCTATTCATCCTTTGTCCAAGCCAGTCTGAGCCTTTGCAATTTTTATTTCATTGCTTGCATAGTTGAATTATCGGTTGCATCGTCGTGTCGAGTTGCTGGTCTTAGTGTCTAGGTCGTTTAGAGTTTCGAGTTCTGTTCACATTAGTCACGTCGCCGCTGCATCATTATCCCTTCCGCTGTCCACCACCCATCCATCAATTTCCTCCACGTGCTACCCATCGTTCATTGTCATAATCATAGTTGAGATCGTTCCCATCTTCGCTTGATCGAATCTGCATCTTATCTAGTTTGTCTTGGAAAGAGGGAGAAAAAGAAGATAAAGAAAAAAAAAGAGAAAAAAGGAAAGAAAAAAAAAGAAAGAGAGGGAGAAGAAAAAGAAAAAAAAGCGTGAGAAAAAAAAGAGAGAAGAAAAAAAATTGGATCTATCTAGAATCAATCTCGTACCTGAATTCGGATTGGAATCTGTTTTGCGCACTGTTCAGTAAAACAGGTGTATCTTCCTCATACGAAGTCCGTTTTGGCTCTGTGAGTACTCAAATTGAAGATAGCGACGAGCCTCATCTAAATAGTTGCAGAAGCTAGTTCAATATTTTACACCTCAAAATCGGCTTCTAGATAGATCTTTTTACCCTCCGAAGTTCGTGAACACAGCTTGTTCCAATTTTTCAGGCCAGTTTTAGAATTCTTTGACTCCTCATATCAACTCGGAATTGAGTGATTCTTTTTGCATTGGAAAGCTTGAGTTAGTAGCATTCTTTGAAAGAATTTATCAGCAAATTGTCTCAAACTTTTCAAGAGGAAAGTTGGAGAGAGAGTTGTTGTATATCCTGCTTGGCAGTTGTTTTTCATCATTATCTTCACTGCCGTTGTGATCTTCACTTATATCTTGCTGTCAAGAGCTACTTAGTATCCTTCATTGATGCTAGTTGTGCTACGCCGTGACCTTATTAGTGTTCTAGGCTCGCGTCTCTAGTCCGGTCTAGCCTAGGACCAGCACAGTACCGTCGTTGAGCGTTTATTCAACATTGCATCTTTGAATTGATTATTGCTAATCTTTTGCTACCATATATAGCCAACCCAGCTCCACATATTTTTACACCGTGTATACGTACGCTCCCCTGGCAATCGCTTTACTCAATATTCGGAGTTACTTGACACCGCTGGTTGCCGATCACCGCCTGCTGCATGGTAAGAACTTGTAAGACATTGATATTTGCTTTACTGTGAGCGTTTTACCACCACATCCTAGTAGTTATAGGAACATTATTTTTGGGTTTTGTTTCTTGTTCTACTAATCATGACAGGATCCAGAGTCAATTCATGGGCTTTGTCGATCGCGGGAGACGTGCCACCACCTTTGCAAATACCACAACCGTCACGAGAGGTGCACAAACATCCAAATGCACATGATCAGTTTAATGTATCTATACCACCATTTAATGGCCGTTTTAAACCTGCTTTATATATTGAATGGGAGTTCGACATAAAAAATATATTTGCTTCCCATAATTTCAATGAACATAAAAAGGTTAAGGTTGCGGTTGGTTCTTTCACTGGTTATGCTTTGGTTTGGTGGAGTGAATATTGTCGGTTACACCCTGATTATATACCTACTACTTGGGATGATTTGAAACTTGCCATGCGACATACTTTCGTCCCTGCTTATTATACTCGTGACATGACTAAGAAGTTGCAACACTTAAAACAAGGTAGTGAAACTGTAACAAAATATTATGATGATTTACAAACTACCTTGTTGCATTCCTCTTTAGAAGAAAGTGAAGATGATTTTATGGATAGATTTTGGGGAGGATTAAACCGTGATATTCAAGAGATACTAATTCATGAAGAGTGTTATCCTATGGACCATTTGTTTCATCTTGCTTGCAAAGCTGAACAGGAAATAAAACGACGTGTTGGCGACGAGGAGAACAAGCGCACGGTGCACATTCCAAGAGTTGATATGATTGTTCCTTCAACTACTAGGCATATTATGACAACCACATCCGTTGTTGTCAGGACTACATCACCTCCATCATGTGACACATCGCCCCCGAGAGTGGCTACATCATCTGAGTTGATCATAAGAGGTAATGACAAAAGTACTGATCTTCCATCTCTACATGAGAATGATGAATGCCTTGTCAATTTGAATGCACCATCTGATGAGCTACCCACTTCTTTGATCACACCACCTATTTTAGAGGACTACGTTGATAATTTGACTTTGCCATGTGATCAATCAACTGAAATACCAACAATTTTGAGTGCACCCATTGAATTAACTATTGATGCAAAAGAACCAATGTTTAATCATTTTGATATGACCTCTAATCTTCGTGATGATTCTGTGTTGAATGACTTATTGCATGTTTGCTTATTTAAGCATGTTGTACCATGTAAATTTGATGCAAGTAAGGTTTATTCACCAATGTTGGGATGGTTTAATGATGAACATTGTCAATCTTCTGAAATGAATAAGAGATTCACTTATATGTGCAAACTGAGTTGCAATATTTTCATGCCTTCTACTTCTTGTGCTAATTTTTTGGCTTTAGATTTTATGAACTATGCAAGTTACTCATCTATTCATGCGTCATATATGCAAAAATCAAGGGAAGTAAAAATGGATGACATATACATATACAACATGTACACCTTGTCTCTTTTGTTAGCCACATTTCAGATTAAGCAACGCCGAGGACGGCTTTATTTTCAAGAAGGGGAGGATGATGAGGACATGACTACCTTGGATATGACCCAAAATATTGCATATATGCATATTTGTCAGGTGATTTCTAGTGCAAACTATTCAATAATCTATTTATGTTATCCAGAACAAAAATACTTCAAACACTTTTGTGTTTTGTCTAATTGCAGGTGTATGGGACATTTGTACAATCCACATATGAAGATAAGGAAGAAAGAGATGTTTATTTGCTGTCCAAAAAGTTCTTTCGCGTCACTTTTGGCCCAAGAGAAGATAGAGTCCAAGTCTCTCACGTTCTGGATTCAGATTCGGACTGCACAGACACACCTGACTCAAAACGCACACAAGTTTTTCATACGGACTCCAAATTGGGTGATTCTTTTTTTTGTTGGAAACTAGATTTCGTGCACTTTCCAACCCAATTGGAATCACCTTCAAATTCGTCCAGAGCGTTGAGTTGTGGATGAAACAATCTGATGCTGCAGCAGAATCCGAGTCAAACTACAAGTCCAAAGGTGTTACATCACCTCCACTTGGGCCCATTGGCCTTGTACGACCTAGATTTAGTTTTAGGCTGCCTTGGGACGTCCTCCCACCTCCTTGGCCGCCACCCCTTGCTCCTATATAAGTAGATCCATCTAGTAGCTTTTCCTTGGGATTTGTTTAGTTAAAAGTTAGCCATTGCAACTTCGTGTACTTCGTTTGTGTCCAACGACCAGACCAAGACCGCTTACGGATCCCCATCTTTATCAAAACTTCATATATACTCGCAATATTCAGATTGCTTTTATCATATTCTTGCTTGTTCTTCGATTGCTTGCAGGAATAGACCTTCGTGGTCAGGTTGACCGTGCTTCCGGCGTGGTCAATAACCTCAGGAGATTGGTTTAGCGATTGCTAAGGCGCAACATCCTGCACGTTTGTAGTCGGATCGTCAAAGTCGTCTCCAGCAAATCGATAGTTATCATCTCACCGAAAAATCGGGACACCCCGCCTCTATCACCTCCTCCAAGGGCCACGAAATTCCCCCCTCTTGCTCCATATATACAGACCTTAGGGTGTCGTTTAGACTTTGGGTTTTGTTTAGATTAAAAGTTCACCATAGCTGGAACTTCGCGTACTTCGTTTGTGTCCAACGACCAGACCAAGACGTCACAGAACCCCACCTTCATTAATAAAGCTTTCCTCTTTAATTTGCATTATCAGATTGCAATCTTAATTTCTTGCTTGTTCTTCATTTCCTCGTTGGAAATAGACCCTCGTGGTCAGGTTGATCGTGCTCCGGCGTGGTCAATAACCCTCAGAAGTTGGTTTAGCGATTGCTCAGGCGCGACGTCCTCGCACGTTTGTAGTCGGATCGTCAAAGTCGACTCCCACATAAAACGATATCTATCTCATTGAAACATCGGGACACCATATATTGACCACGCCGCACCGAGAGCACCAAGGTGGTGGAAGACGGCGAGGCCTAGGAAGGGGACGA
Source organism: Triticum dicoccoides (assembly GCF_002162155.2). Taxonomy (NCBI): domain Eukaryota; kingdom Viridiplantae; phylum Streptophyta; class Magnoliopsida; order Poales; family Poaceae; genus Triticum; species Triticum dicoccoides. The sequence goes on from NW_021284185.1 coordinate 336,368, forward strand.
CGTGGAGCTGGGGAAGACGCGACAGTGGATGCCCACGCGGAGAGGACTACGAGGGTTGACTGGTTCGGCTGCGGTGTGAGGTTGCCATCACCGCAGAATAACAGGGAGTGTGGGTGAGTAGAGGGATGGCTTGGCCATCGGTGGGAGTAGTAGGGGGCGGTCAGGCCTCCGCAGTAGCACAACCGACCATGGGAGGCAAGAGCACGCGGTTGTTTCGATGGCTGGAGAAAGAAAATCAGAGGTTGAAGAAACAGGACGACCGTTGGATGTTAACAATCCAACGGTCACTGGTGATAGAATTGTTTGTTGACCAAGTTGACAAAGCCCTCCGTCTGTGTCAACTTAGTAGGCCCACAAGTCAGGCTCCCACTATGGTGGGTCCCGGCTAGCAGGGGGGCTATTCATTTTTTTGTGCGTAATAAGGAGGCACTTCCTTGCGTGCAAAGATATAGCTGGTGGGTCCGAGCTATCATTGGGAGTATTCATTCTCTTTGGCGTAATAAGGAGGTACTTGCTTGCATGTGGCCATGGACCATGTGGGTCCCAACTGTTAGCCTCTCCACGTACATCCCTCTTTCGACGTTGTCGTTTGTTGACAACGTTGACCACGCCGTGCCAAGAACACCAGCGCGATGGACCATGCTACGTCTTGAGCTTGCGTTGGTTTTCCCCGAAGAGGAAGGGATGATGCAGCAGAGTAGCGTAAGTATTTCCCTCAGTTTTTGAGAACCAAGGTATCAATCCATAGGAGCCCACGCTCAAGTCCCTCGTACCTGCACAAAGCGATAGCTACTTGCAACCAACGCGATTAGGGGTTGTCAAGCCCTTCACGATCACTTACGAGAGTGTGATATGATAGATAGAATATTTTTGGTATTTTTGATATAAAGATGCAAAGTAAAAAGTAAAGGCAAAGTAAATAGCAAAGCAATATAAAAGTAATGGAGATTGATATGATGAGAATAGTCCCGGGGGCCATAGGTTTCACTAGTGGCTTCTCTCAAGAGCATAAGTATTCTACGGTGGGTGAACAAATTACTGTTGAGCAATTGATAGAATTGAGCATAATTATGAGAATATCTAGGCATGATCATGTATATAGGCATCATGTCCATGACAAGTAGATCGAAACGATTCTGCATCTACTACTATTACTCCACTCATCGACCGCTATCCAGCATGCATCTAGAGTATTAAGTTAAAAACAGAGTAACGCCTTAAGCAAGATGACATGATGTAGAGAGATAAATTCATGCAATATGAAATAAACCCCATCTTGTTATCCTCGATGGCAACGATACAATACATGCCTTGCTGCCCCTTCCGTCACTGGGTAAGGACACCGCAAGATCGAACCCAAAGCTAAGCACTTCTCCCATGGCAAGAACTACCAATCTAGTTGGCCAAACCAAACGGATAATTCGAAGAGACTTGCAAAGATAATCAATTATGCATAAAAGAATTCAGAGAAGATTCAAATATTATTCATAGATAGACTTGATCATAAACCCACAATTCATCGGTCTCAACAAACACGCCGCAAAAAGAAGATTACATCGAATAGATCTCCACAAGAGAGGGGGGAGAACTTTGTATTGAGATTCAAAGAGAGAGAAGAAGCCATCTAGCTACTAACTAGGGACCCGAAGGTCTAAGGTAAACTACTCACACTTCATCGGAGGGGCTAGGATGATGTAGAAGTCCTCCGTGATCACGGCCCTCTTCCGGCGGAGCTCCGGAACAGGTCCCAAGATGGGATCTCGTGGATACAGAAAGTTGCGACGGTAGAATTAGGTTTTTGGCTCTTGTTCTGATCGTTTGGGGGTGCGTGTGTATATATAGGAGGAAGGAGTACGTCGGTAGAGCACCGAGGGGCCCACGAGGCAGGGGCGCGCCCTAGGAGGGGGGCACCCCCCACCCTCGTGACCACCTCTTTGATCCCTTGCAGTAGGGTCCAAGTCTCCTGGATCACGTTCGGTGAGAAAATCACGTTTCCGAAGATTTTTCCCGTTTGGACTCCATTTGATATTCTGTTTATCCGAAACACTGAAATAGGCAAAAAACAGCAATTCTGGGCTGGGCCTCCAGTTAATAGGTTAGTCCCAAAAATAATATAAAAGTGGAAAATAAAGCCCAATATAGTCCAAAACAGTAGATAATATAGCATGGAGCAATCAAAATTATAGATACGTTGGAGACGTATCAGGCATCCCCAAGCTTAATTCCTGCTCGTCCTCGAGTAGGTAAATGATAAAAAGAGAACTTTTTATGTGGAGTGCTACTTGGCATAATTTCAATGCAAATCTTCTTAATTGTGGTGTGAATATTCGGATTGGAAAGATTCAAGACAAAAGTTTATATTCACATAGAAAATAATAATACTTTAAGCATACTAACAAAGCAATTATGTCCTCTCAAAATAACATGGCCAAAGAAAGTTATCCCTACAAAATCATATAGTCTGGCTATGCTCCATCTTCCCCACACAAAGTATTTAAATCATGCACAACCCCGATGACAAGCTAAGAAATTGTTTCATACTCTAACTTTTTCAAAACTTTTTCAATCTTCACGCAATACATGAGCGTGAGCCATGGATATAGCACTATAGGTGGAATAGAATGGTGGTTGTGGAGAAGACAAAAAGGAGAAGATAGTCTCACATCGACTAGGCGTATCAACGGGCTATGGAGATGCCCATCAATAGATGTCAATGTGAGTGAGTAGGGATTGCCATGCAACGGATGCACTAGAGCTATAAATGTATGAAACTTCAACAAAAGAAACTAGTAGGTGTGCATCCAACTTGCTTGCTCATGAAGACCTAAGGCAATTTGAAGAAGCCCATCATTGGAATATACAAGCCAAGTTCTATAACGTAAAATTCCCACTAGTATATGAAAGTGACAACATATGAGACTCTCTATATGAAGAACATGGTGCTACTTTGAAACACAATATATGAGACTCGCTATATCATGGTGCTACTTTGAAGCACAAGTGTGGAAAAAAAAGGATAGTAGCATTGCCCCTTTTTTGGGGCCTTCGTTTTTTTCTCTTTGGCCTTGCCCTTTTTTTTTGGGACAATGCTGTATTGAATGATGATCATCACACTTCTATTTATTTACAACTCAATGATTACAACTCGATACTAAAACAAAGTATGACTCTATATGAATGCCTCCGGCGGTGTACCGGGATATGCAATGAATCACGAGTGACAAGTATGAAAGAATTATGAACGGTGGCTTTGCCACAAATACTATGTCAACTACATGATCATGCTAAGCAATATGACAATGATGGATATGTCATGATGAACTAGATGGTGGAAAGTTGCATGGCAATATATCTCGGAATGGCTATGGAAATGCCATAATAGGTAGGTATGGTGGCTGTTTTGAGGAAGGTATATGGTAGGTGTATGATATCGGCGAAAGTTGCATGGTATTAGAGAGGCTAGCAAGGGGGGAAGGGTGGGAGTGCGTATAATCCATGGACTCAACATTAGTCATAAAGAACTCATATATTTATTGCAAAAATTTAGAAGCTATCAAAGCAAAGTATTACGCGCATGCTCCTAGGGGGATAGATTGGTAGGAAAAGACCATCGCTCGTCCCCGACCGCCACTCATAAGGAAGACAATCAATAAATAAATCATGCTCCGACTTCATCACATAATGGTTCACCATACGTGCATGCTACGGGAATCACAAACTTCAACACAAGTATTCTTTAAATTCACAACTACTCAACTAGCATGACTTTAATGTTATCACCTCCATATCTCAAAACAATTATCATGCTTCAATCTTTTCTTAGTATTCAACACACTCAAAAGAAAGTTTCACAAATCTTGAATACCAAGCATATTGTTATTAGGCAAATTACCATGCTATTAAGAGACTCTCAAATTAATTTCACTGAAGCATGAGAGATCAATAGTTTCTTTAAAACATATCCACCACCGTGCTCTAAAAGATCTAAGTGAAGCACATAGAGAAAAATTATCTAGCTCAAAATATATAAGTGAAGCACATAGAGAAAAATTGTCTAGCTCAAAAGATATAAGTGAAGCACATAGAGCAAAATTATCTAGCTCAAAAGATATAATTGAAGCACATAGAGCATTCTATAAAATTTTAATTCATGTATGGCTCTCTCAAAAGGTGTGTACAGCAAGGATGATTGTGGCATACTAAAAAACAAATACACAAATAATACAAGACGCTCCAAGAAAAACACATATCATGTTGGTGAATAAAAATATAGCTCCAAGTAAATTACCGATGGAAGTGCACGAAAGAGGGGATGCCTTCCAGGGCATCCCCAAGCTTTAACTTTTTGGTGTCCTTCGATTATCTTGGGGGTGCCATGGGCATCCCCAAGCTTAGGCTCTTGCCACTCCTTGTTCCATGATCCATCAAAAGAATTCACCCAAAACTTGAAAACTTCACAACACAAAACTCAAAATAGAAAACTCGTGAGCTCCATTAGCGAAAGAAAAACAAAAGAACACTTCAAGGTACTGTAATGAACTCATTATTTATTTATATTGGTGTTAAACCTACTGTATTACAGCTTCTCTATGGATTATAAACTATTTTACTAGCCATAGATTCATCAAAATAAGCAAACAACACACGAAAAACAGAATCTGTCAAAAACAGAACAGTCTGTAGTAATCTGTAGCTAGCGCAAGATCTGGAACCAAAAAAATTATAAAATAAATTGCTGGACGTGAGGAATTTATCCATTAATAATTTTTAAAAATAATTAACTAAATATCACTCTTCAAATAAAAATTACAGCAGTTCTTGTGAGCGCTAAAGTTTCTGTTTTTTACAGCAAGTTCAACAAGACTTTCCCCAAGTCTTCCCTACGGTTCTACTTGGCACAAACACTAATTAAACACAAAAAACACAACCAAAACAGAGGCTAAATAATTTATATATTACTAAACAGGAGCAAAAAGCAAGGAATAAAAATAAAATTGGGTTGCCTCCCAACAAGCGCTATGGTTTAACGCCCCTAGCTAGGCATAACAAGCAAGAATAGATCTAGGTATTGCCATCTTTGGTAGGCAATCTATAAGTGGCTCTCATGATAGTTTCATATGGTAATTTTATTTTTTTCATGGAAAGTGTTCCATCCCCTTTTTTAATGGAAATTGAAATCTAATATTCCCTTCCTTCATATCAATAATCGCACCAACCGTTCTAAGGAAAGGTCTACCAAGAATAATAGGGCAAGAAGGATTGCAATCTATATCAAGAACAATGAAATCTACGTGCACATAATTCCTATTTGCAACAATAAGAACATCATTAATTCTTCCCATAGGTTTCTTAATAGTGGAATCCGCAAGATGCAAGTTTAGAGAGCAATCATCAAAATTACGGAAATCTAGTAAATCACACAAAGTCTTGGGAATAGTAGAGACACTAGCACCCAAAACACACAAAGCATAAAACTCATGATCTTTAATTTTAATTTTAATAGTTGGTTCCCACTCATCATAGAGTTTTCTAGGGATAGACACTTTCAACTCAAGTTTTTCTTCATAAGATTGCATCAAGGCATCAACAATATGTTCAGTGAAGGCTTTATTTCGACTATAAGCATGTGGAGAATTTAGCACGGATTGAAACAAGGAAATACAACCAATCAAAGAGCAATTTTCATAATTAAATTCCTTGAAATCCAATATAGTGGGTTTCACAACATCTAGATTTTTATTTCTTTCAATCCCACTTTCATCAATTTCATCATTAAGATCTAAACACTCCGAATTTTTAGAACGCCTTCTAGGTAAAGGAAGATCATATTAAGTTTCATCAAGATTCATATTGCAAAATAAAGATTTAATTGGAGACACATCAATAACTTTTAGATCTTTATCTTGATTTTCATAGGAATTGGAAGAACATGCTTTAATAAAGGCATCTTTGGAAGCACGCATCCTAGCGGTTCTTTCTTTACACTCATCAATTGAAATTCTCATGGCTTTTAGAGACTCATTAATATCATGCTTAGGTGGAATAGATCTAAGTTGCAAAGCATCAACATCAAGAGCAATTCTATCAACGTTCCTAGCCAAATCATCAATCTGAAGCAACTTTTCTTCAATCATAGCATTAAAATTCTTTTGCGAAGAAATAAATTCTTTAATATTAGATTCAAAATCAGAGGGCATCTTATTATAATTTCCATAAGAGTTGTGATGAGGACATGACTACCTTGGATATGACCAAAAATATTGCATATATGCATATTTGTCAGGTGATTTCTAGTGCAAACTATTCAATAATCTATTTATGTTATCCAGAACAAAAATACTTCACACACTTTTGTGTTTTGTCTAATTGCAGGTGTATGGGACATTTGTACAATCCACATATGAAGATAAGGAAGAAAGAGATGTTTATTTGCTGTCCAAAAAGTTCTCTCACGTCACTTTTGGCCCAAGAGAAGATAGAGTCCAAGTCTCTCACGTTCTGGATTCAGATTCGGACTGCACAGACACACCTGACTCAAAACGCACACAAGTTTTTCATACGGACTCCGAATTGGGTGATTCTTTTTTTGTTGGAAACTAGATTTCGTGCACTTTCCAACCCAATTGGAATCACCTTCAAATTCGTCCGGAGCGTTGAGTTGTGAACGAAACAATCTGATGCTGCAGCAGAATCCGAGTCAAACTACAAGTCCAAAGGTGTTACATCACCTCCACTTGGGCCCATTGGCCTTGTACGACCTAGATTTAGTTTTAGGCTGCCTTGGGACGTCCTCGCACCTCCTTGGCCGCCACCCCTTGCTCCTATATAAGTAGATCCATCTAGTAGCTTTTCCTGGGAATTTGTTTAGTTAAAAGTTAGCCATTGCAACTTCGTGTACTTCGTTTGTGTCCAACGACCAGACCAAGACCGCTTACGGATCCCACCATTATCAATACCTCATATATATTTGCAATATTCAGATTGCTTTATCATATTCTTGCTCGTTCTTCGATTGCTTGCAGGAATAGACCTTCGTGGTCAGGCTGACCGTGCTTCCGGCATCATCAGTAACCTCAGGAGATTGGTTTAGCGATTGCTAAGGCGCAACGTCGTGCACGTTTGTAGTCGGATCGTCAAAGTCGTCTCCACCAAATCGATAGTTATCATCTCATTGAAAGATCGGGACACCCTCGCCTCTATCAAGTGGTATCAGTTTTCAGGTTGCTCGGTGAGAATTTCCAGTTTTCTTAGATTAGATTTATTTTCTTACCTATTGTCCAAGAAAAAGCCACAAAAAAGAGTTAGAACTATTCATCCTTGGTCCAAGCCAGTCTGAGCCTTTGCAATTTTCTTTTCATTGCTTGCATAATTGAATTATCGGTTGCATCGTCGTGTCGAGTTGCTGGTCTTAGTGTCTAGTTCCTTTAGAGTTTCGAGTTCTGTTCACATTAGTTACGCCGCCGCTGCATCATTATCCCTTCCGCCGTCCACCATCCCATCTATTAATTTCCACCACGTGCTATGCACTGTTCATTGTCATAATCATAGTTGAGGTCATTCACATCTTCACCTGATCCAATCTGCATCTTATCTAGTTTGTCTTGGAAAAAGGAAGAGAAAAAAGAGAGAGAAAAAAAAGAGAGAGAAAAAGAAAGAAAAAAAAAGAAACAGAGAGAGAAGAAAAAGAAAAAAAAGTGAGAAAAAAAAGAGAGAAGAAAAAAAATCGGATCTATCTAGAATCAATCTCGTACCTGAATTCGGATTGGAATCTGTTTTGCGCACTGTTAAGTAAAACAGGTGTATCTTCCTCATACGAAGTCCGTTTTGCCTCCGTGGGTACTCAAATTGAAGCTAGCGACGAGCCGCATCTAAATAGTTGCAGAAGCTAGTTCAATATTTGACACCTCAAAATCGGCTTCTAAATAGGTCTTTTTGCCCTCCGAAGTTCGTGAACACAGCTTGTTCCAATTTTTCAGGCCAGTTTTAGAATTCTTTGACTCCTCATATTAACTCGGAATTGAGTGATTCTTTTTGCATTGGAAAGCTTGAGTTAGTAGCATTCTTTGAAAGAATTTATCAGAAAATTGTCTCAAACTTTTCAAGAGGAAAGTTGGAGAGAGAGTTGTTGTATATCCTGCTTGGCAGTTGTTTTTCATCATTATCTTCACTGCCGTTGTGATCTTCACTTATATCTTGCTGTCAAGAGCTACTTAGTATCCTTCATTGATGCTAGTTGTGCTACGCCGTGACCTCATTAGTGTTCTAGGCTCGCGTCTCTAGTCCGGTCTAGCCTGGGACCAGCACAGTACCGTCGTTGAGCGTTTATTCAACATTGCATCTTTGAATTGATTATTGCTAATCTTTTGCTACCATATATAGCCAACCCGGCTCCACATATTTTTACACCGTGTATACGTACGCTCCCCTGGCAATCGCTTTACTCAATATTCGGAGTTACTTGACACCGCTGGTTGCCGATCACCGCCTGCTGCATGGTAAGAACTTGTAAGACATTGATATTTGCTTTACTGTGAGCGTTTTACCACCACATCCTAGTAGTTATAGGAACATTATTTTTGGGTTTTGTTTCTTGTTCTACTAATCATGACAGGATCCAGAGTCAATTCATGGGCTTTGTCGATCGCGGGAGACGTGCCACCACCTTTGCAAATACCACAACCGTCACGAGAGGTGCACAAACATCCAAATGCACATGATCAGGTTAATGTATCTATACCACATTTAATGGCCGTTTTAAACCTGCTTTATATATTGAATGGGAGTTCGACATAAAAAATATATTTGCTTCCCATAATTTTGATGAACATAAAAAGGTTAAGGTTGCGGTTGGTTCTTTCACTGGTTATGCTTTGGTTTGGTGGAGTGAATATTGTCGGTTACACCCTGATTATATACCTACTACTTGGGATGATTTGAAACTTGCCATGCGACATACTTTCGTCCCTGCTTATTATACTCGTGACATGATTAAGAAGTTGCAACACTTAAAACAAGGTAGTGAAACTGTAACAAAATATTATGATGATTTACAAACTACCTTGTTGCATTCCTCTTTAGAAGAAAGTGAAGATGATTTTATGGATAGATTTTGGGGAGGATTAAACCATGATATTCAAGAGATACTAATTCATGAAGAGTGTTATCCTATGGACCATTTGTTTCATCTTGCTTGCAAAGCTGAACAGGAAATAAAACGACGTGTTGGCCACGAGGAGAACAAGCGCACGATGCACATTCCAAGAGTTGATATGATTGTTCCTTCAACTACTAGGCATACTATGACAACCACATCCGTTTTTGTCAGGACTACATCACCTCCACCATGTGACACATCGCCCCCGAGAGTGGCTACATCATCTGAGTTGATCATAAGAGGTATGACAAAGGTACTGATCTTCCATCTCTACATGAGAATGATGAATGCCTTGTCAATTTGAATGCACCATCTGATGAGCTACCCACTACTTTGATCACACCACCTATTTTAGAGGACTACGTTGATAATTTGACTTTGCCATGTGATCAAACAACTGAAATACCCACAATTTTGAGTGCACCCATTGAATTAACTATTGATGCAAAAGAACCAATGTTTAATCATTTTGATATGACCTCTAATCTTGGTGATGATTCTGTGTTGAATGACTTATTGCATGTTTGCTTATTTAAGCATGTTGTAGCATGTAAATTTGATGCAAGTAAGGTTTATTCACCAATGTTGGGATGGTTTAATGATGAACATTGTCAATCTTTTGAAATGAATAAGAGCTTCACTTATATGTGCAAACTGAGTTGCAATATTTTCATGCCTTCTACTTCTTGTGCTAATTTTTTGGCTTTAGATTTTATGAACTATGCAAGTTACTCATCTATTCATGTGTCATATATGCAAAAATCAAGGGAAGTAAAAATGGATGACATATACATATACAATATGTACACCTTGTCTCTTTTGTTAGCCACATTTCAGATTAAGCAACGCCGAGGACGGCTTTATTTTTAAGAAGGGGAGGATGATGAGGACATGACTATCTTGGATATGACCAAAAGTATTGCATATATGCATATTTGTCAGGTGATTTCTAGTGCAAACTATTCAATAATCTATTTATGTTATCCAGAACAAAAATACTTCACACACTTTTGTGTTTTGTCTAATTGCAGGTGTATGGGACATTTGTACAATCCACATATGAAGATAAGGAAGAAAGAGATGTTTATTTGCTGTCCAAAAAGTTCTCTCACGTCACTTTTGGCCCAAGAGAAGATAGAGTCCAAGTCTGTCACGTTCTGGATTCAGATTCGGACTGCACAGACACACCTGACTCAAAACGCACACAAGTTTTTCATACGGACTCCGAATTGGGTGATTCTTTTTTTGTTGGAAACTAGATTTCGTGCACTTTCCAACCCAATTGGAATCACCTTCAAATTCGTCCGGAGCGTTGAGTTGTGGACGAAACAATCTGATGCTGCAGCAGAATCCGAGTCAAACTACAAGTCCAAAGGTGTTACATCACCTCCACTTGGGCCCATTGGCCTTGTACGACCTAGATTTAGTTTTAGGCTGCCTTGGGACGTCCTCCCACCTCCTTGGCCGCCACCCCTTGCTCCTATATAAGTAGATCCATCTAGTAGCTTTTCCTGGGGATTTGTTTAGTTAAAAGTTAGCCATTGCAACTTCGTGTACTTCGTTTGTGTCCAACGACCAGACCAAGACCGCTTACGGATCCCCACCAATATCAATACCTCATATATATTTGCAATATTCAGATTGCTTTATCATATTCTTGCTCGTTCTTCGATTGCTTGCAGGAATAGACCTTCGTGGTCAGGCTGACCGTGCTTCCGGCATCATCAGTAACCTCAGAAGATTGGTTTAGCGATTGCTAAGGCGCAACGTCGTGCACGTTTGTAGTCGGATCGTCAAAGTCGTCTCCACCAAATCGATAGTTATCATCTCATCGAAAGATCGGGACACCCTCGCCTCTATCAAGTTGTTGTATGAATTCCCATAATTATTAGAAGGATTACTAGGATATGGCCTAGGATTAAAATTCCCTCTATAAGCGTTGTTACCAAAATTATTCCTACCAACAAAATTCACATCCATAGATTCATTATTATTCTCAATCAAAGTAGACAAAGGCATATCATTAGGATCAGAAGAAACACTCTTAGTAGCAAATAATTTCATAAGTTCATCCATCTTTCCACTCAACACATTAATTTCTTCTATCGCATGCACCTTTTTATTAGAAGTTCTTTCAGTATGCCATTGAGAATAATTAACAGTAATATTATCTAGGAGTTTAGTAGCATCTCCTAAAGTGATTTCCATGAAAGTGCCTCCCGCGGTTGAATCTAAAAGATTTCTAGAAGCAAAATTCAATCCGGCATAAAATTTTTGTATAATCATCCACAAATTCAAACCATGAGTAGGGCAATTACGTATCATTAATTTCATTCTCTCCCAAGCTTGTGCAACATGTTCATGATCAAGTTGTTTAAAGTTCATTATATCGTTTCTAAGAGATATGATCTTAGCGGGAGGAAAATACTTAGAGATAAAAGCATCTTTGCATTTGTTCCATGAATCAATACTATTCTTAGGCAAAGATGAAAACCAAGCTTTAGCACGATCTCTAAGCGAAAAAGGAAATGGCTTCAATTTAACGACATCATTATTGACATCTTTTTTCTTTTGCATATCACATAAATCAACGAAGCTATTCAGATGAGTAGCGGCATCTTCACTAGGAAGGCTGGCGAATTGATCTTTCATAACAAGATTCAACAAAGCAGTATTAATTTCACAAGATTCAGCATTGGTAAGAGGAGCAATCGGAGTGCTAAGGAAATCATTATTATTGGTATTGGTGAAATCACACAATTTGGTAGTATCTTGAGCCATTGCGACAAACAAGCAATCTAACACATGGGCAAACAAAAAGCAAGCGGACAAAAGAGGCAAACAGAGAGGAAGGATAGAGAGAGAGGGTGAATAAAACGGCAAGGGTGAATTCGGGGAGAGGAAAACGGGAGGCAAATGGCAAATAATGTAATGCGAGGGATAGGGATTGTGATGGATACTTGGTATATTTACTTTTTGCGTAGACTCCCCGGCAACGGCGCCACAAATCCTTCTTGGTACGTCTTGAGCTTGCGTTGGTTTTCCCCGAAGACGAAGGGATGATGCAGCAGAGTAACGTAAGTATTTCCCTCAGTTTTTGAGAACCAAGGTATCAATCCAGTAGGAGCCCACACTCAAGTCCCTCGTACCTGCACAAAGCGATAGCTACTCGCAACCAACACGATTAGGGGTTGTCAAGCCCTTCACGGTCACTTACGAGAGTGAGATCTGATAGATAGAATATGTTTGGTATTTTTGATATAAAGATGCAAAGTAAAAAGTAAAGGCAAAGTAATATAAAAGTAATGGCGATTGATATGATGAGAATAGACCCGGGGGCCATAGGTTTCACTAGTGGCTTCTCTCAAGAGCATAAGTATTCTACGATGGGTGAACAAATTACTGTTGAGCAATTGATAGAATTGAGCATAATTATGAGAATATCTAGGAATGATCATGTATATAGGCATCACGTCCGTGACAGGTAGATCGAAACGATTCTGCATCTACTACTATTACTCCACTCATCGACCGCTATCCAGCATGCATCTAGAGTATTAAGATAAAAACAGAGTAACACCTTAAGCAAGATGACATGATGTAGAGAGATAAATTCATGCAATATGAAATAAACCCCATCTTGTTATCCTCGATGGCAACGATACAATACGTGCCTTGCTGCCCCTTCTGTCACTGGGTAAGGACACCGCAAGATCGAACCCAAAGCTAAGCACTTCTCCCATGGCAAGAACTACCAATCTAGTTGGCCAAACCAAACGGATAATTCGAAGAGACTTGCAAATATAATCAATTATGCATAAAAGAATTCAGAGAAGATTCAAATATTATTCATAGATAGACTTGATCATAAACCCACAATTCATCGGTCTCAACAAACACACCGCAAAAACAAGATTACATCGAATAGATCTCCACAAGAGAGGGGGGAGAACTTTGTATTGAGATTCAAAGAGAGAGAAGAAGCCATCTAGCTACTAACTAGGGACCCGAAGGTCTGAGGTAAACTACTCACACTTCATCGAAGGGGCTAGGATGATGTAGAAGCCCTCCGTGATGACGGCCCTCTTCCGGCGGAGCTCCGGAACAGGCCCCAAGATGGGATCTCGTGGATACAGAAAGTTGCGGCGGTGGAATTAGGTTTTTGGCTCCTGTTCTGACGTTTGGGGGTACATGTGTATATATAGGAGGAAGGAGTACGCCGGTAGAGCACCGAGGGGCCCACGAGGCAAGGGGCGCGCCCTAGGGGGGGCACCCCCACCCTCGTGACCACCTCTTTGATCCCTTGCAGTAGGGTCCAAGTCTCCTGGATCACGTTCGGTGAGAAAATCACGTTTCCGAAGATTTTATTCCGTTTGGACTCCGTTTGATATTCTGTTTATCCGAAACACTAAAATAGGCAAAAAAACAGCAATTCTGGGCTGGGCCTCCGGTTAATAGGTTAGTCCCAAAAATAATATATAAGTGGAAAATAAAGCCCAATATAGTCCAAAACAGTAGATAATATAGCATGGATCAATCAAAAATTATAGATACGTTGGAGACATATCAGACGACGGTGAGACCCAGGAAGGGAATGACCTGGAAGTGGTGAAGCCACAACAGTGGAGGGATGTGGGTGAGTAGAGGGATGGACTGGCCAGCGGTGGGAGTAGTAGGGGGCGGTGAGGCCTGCGCGGCAGCACACCCGGCTATGGGAGGCGGGAGCAAGCGGTCTCGCCGGCACTGGATTTGGCGGTTGGAGCAAGAATATTAGAGATTGAAGAAACTTGACAGCCATTGGATTGACATCCAATGGTTACGTCTGCTAGAATCGTGTTGACATATATAATAAGAAAAAAATGTTGCATACGCGTCAACTTAATAGGCCCACAAGTTAGACCATTCCCTATTTTTTATTAATTTATAGCTCATTGCAACTTCTTATGCAATTTATTGCAGCCCGGTTTTTTGTTGGCCAGGGCCAGGGTTAAAAATTTAAGCGAAAATTTGCATATTTCTGTGGGTTCCAAACTATTTTTAATACCAAAATGTCGAGCCAGATTTAAAGTACTTTGAAGATATATTTAAATTACGTTAAAGCCCAGTGAAATATGAATATGAAAATGTGAAAAAATCCAGAAATTATAAAGTAATTGCCAATTTATCATCTGTTTTTTATATTTACAGCCCATTTCATATTACTTTCAAGATTTGCAAGCATTTTGAAAGAGTTGCAGCCCATCAGGGCATAGAAAAATAAGTAGGCCTGGATTGGGTATTCTTCAGAAAAAATAAACTGGCTCATTTTCAGAAAGAAAAAATAGCTGCGCTATGATGAAGACATGGCTACCACAGTTACACCCATATCCCCTATTGTTTTACCTCTTGGAACAGTTGCTAGAGCTCAGATACGCCAATTAAATTATCAGGTACTTTCGTTTCTTGGTAATGTTTCTAGTGTTCATGAGAATATGATGATGCCTAACTTAGATACATTTGTGTTGCTTGCAATTGAAGGGCCTAGCACAGACAAGAAGGATGAATATTGGAGCATGGTCAAGCATGGAGATGAAGGTGCGTGCGAAGAGAACAAGAACGGAGGTTCAAGTGGAGATTTCCGGACTTTGAAGCCACCATGATGACATATAAGAAGATGGACGAAATATACAAGATGGCCTTTCATAAATTTCGTCCATAGCTTATTATTGGTGTCGTGCCACCTTATTTTGGGCCAGGCCCATGTAATCTATTTTTAGAGTCCATATTGTAGGGGAAACGTCTTAGGAGGTGTTTTAGTCCCACCTTGCCAAGGGTGGACAAAATCCCCTCTCTTTTCCCTATAAATATAGCCCTTAAGGCATTGTTTAGACTTGGGTTTTATTTAGTTAAAAGTTAGCCATCGCTGCAACTTCGTCTACTTCGTTTGTGTCCAACGACCAGACCAAGACCGCTTATGAAACCCCACTTTTATCAATACTTCATCCATACTCGCAATATTCAGATTGCTTCATCATATTCTTGCTTGTCTTCGATTGCTTGCAGGAATAGGCCTTCGTGGTCAGGTTGATCGTGCTCCGGCGTGGTCAATAACCTCTCGGAGTTGGTTTAGCGATTGCTAAGGCGCAACATCGTGCACGTTTGTAGTCGGATCATCAAAGTCGTCTCCACCAAAATCGATGGTTATCATCTCATCGAAAGATCGGGACACCCTCTCCTCTAGCAAGTGGTATCAGTTTTCAGGTTGCTCGGTGAGATCTTCCAGTTTTTCATAGTTAGATTGCATATGTTCTTCATACCTATAGTCCAAGAAAAAGCCATAAAAAAAGTTAGATTAGTTCATCATATCCCAGGTAGTCTGAGCCTTTTCGCCATTGCCACTTGATGAGGACATCAATACCATTCTTACACCCACAGCCCCTACTGCTACATATACGGGACCAATTACTAGAGCTCGCGCACGCCAATTAAATTATCAGGTACTTTCGTTTCTTGGTAATGATTCTAATGTTCATGAGAATATGATGCTGCCTAAATTGGATACATTTGTTTTGCTTACAAATGAAGGGCCTAGCTTGGAGAAGGATGAACAGTGGAGCAAGAACAAGCATGGAGACGATGGCATGCGCAAGGGGAACAAGAATGGAGTTACAAGTGATGATTTCAGGACTTTAAAGCCACCATAATGGGTGCATGAAGCCTTGGACGAAATATACAAGATGCCACTTCATAAATTTCGTCCCGAGGCTATTATAGGTGCTGCGTCACCTTTTTATTGGGCCAGGCCCATGTAATTTCGAAATACATAAGTATAGGCTATTTTTAGAGTCCGTATGTGTGGGGAAACAAGAGATAGGGTTGATTTCGGACCCCTCCACCAAGGGCCACGAAATTCCCCCTCTCTTCCTCCATATATACAACCCTTAGGGCACCGTTTAGACTTTGGGTTTTGTTTAGATTTAAAGTTCGCCATAGCTGCAACTTCGCGTACTTCGTTTGTGTTCAACGACCAGACAAAGGCGTCACAGAACCCCACCTTGATCAATAAAGCTTTCATCTTATATTCGCAATATCCAGATTGCAATCTTAGTTTCTTGCTTGTTCTTCGTTTGCTCGCAGGAAACAGACCCTCGTGGTCAGGTTGATCGTGCTCCGGCGTGGTCAATAACCTCTCGGAGTTGGTTTAGAGATTGCTAAGGCGCGACGTCCTCGCACGTTCGTAGTCGGATCGTCAAAGTCGACTTCCACCAAAGCGATATCCATCATCTCATCGAAAGACGGGACACCTTTGCCTCTATCAAGTGGTATCAGATTTCCAGGTTGCTCGGTGAGATTTTACAGTTTTTCATAGTTTAGATCGAGTCTGTTCTTCACACCTACAGTCCACGAAAAAGCCACACAAAAAAATTAGGGTTAGTTCATCATATCCGAACCAATCTGAGCCTTTGCATAATCTTTTTAGGGTTTTGCTTTGTTGAATTTGCGGTTGCATCGTCGGTCTAGTTGCTGGTCTTAGAGTCTAGTCTTTTAGAGTTTCGAGTTCTGGTCATAAGTTGTCACGCCGCCGCCGCACCATCATCATCGCCCCTGCCATCTACCACCACCGCTCCGAATCCGTATCCATATACCACCACCAATCCGTATCCATATACCACCACCGATCCATATCCATATACTACCACCGCTACCACCACCGCTGCCATATACCACCACCATATATCCACCATCAATCCGAGTTCCTTGCATATTAGGTTTGTTTTCGAGATCCATCTAGTTTCCGATTCGTGTTTCCTTGCCGGAGTAGGTTTCGGAAAAAAATTTCACCACCCTCCGTTTAGGCCCAAAATTTTCCGAAAATGCATTTTTCGAAAAAATTTCTGGCTATCCTATTTTTAGGTGTTTCTGAGTGTTTTGAGACAGGTGCCATTATAGGAAGTTTTTTTTGACCCGTTTCCAGTTTTTGGGTCCGGGCAGTCGAAAAAAAAAGAATTGGTCGAAAAAAATTCGTGCCCATCCTGTCAGTTTGACCTGGGAAGAGTTTTGAGACACTCGCCATTATAGTGATTTTTCGCAAAAAAAAGCAGCGCAGAAAAAAGCAGTGCAAAAAAAAAGAGCGAAAAAAATCCAGAGTGTGCTTTTCCCTTGTTTACGTGCCGCGCCGTGATTTTGTTGGTGTTCTAGGCTCGCGTCTCTAGCACAGTCTAGCCTAGGACCAGCACCGTACCGTCGTTGAGCGTTTATTCAACTTTGCATCTCTGAATTGATTATTGCTGACCCTTTTTGCTACCATATTATAAGCCTTCCCAGCTCCACATACATCTACGTCGTGCGTTTGACTCTCCCTGGTAATCGCTCTATCCAAGCTTTGAGAGTTTTTGACTACAACGGTTGCCGATCACCGCCTGCTGCTGGGTAAGAACTGGTAAGAATTTGAGATTTGCTTGACGGATTTGTGACACCCACCACCACCTCTTGTTAGTAGTCTGTAGGATCATATTCTTGTGTGTTTCTATTGCTGCTAACCATGCCAGGATCACAAGCCGACGAGACTGACTGGGAGAACATGACAAATAAGGATTTGCATGATAAATTTCAGCAAATGATGAGTGGACAGGTGCAAGATGTGCTACACAGATTTGAAGAGGCCATGGAGAAGATAGATGGCATGGAGAAGACGTTCGAAACAAAGCTCGATAACAAGTTTAATGAATTGCTCGCACGTCTTCCACCACCACCACCCGCTGCACCTAACGCACCTCTCTAACAACAACAACGACGACTACCTCCACGTCGCGAAACAGACCTTCGCCGAGCGAGCCGTGTTCCTCTTGCGTTTGGCCAAACTGTTGGTGCTGCTGTTGATACTTCTGTGGCTCCTGCTACTGATGCGGAGGAGGATGATTATGTGGGAGATTATGAGGATGAGGTTGATCAAAATCAGCACTACGTGCAGCCACCTGCACCACCACCACCAGGTCGACCTCAGGTATATATTCGTAATGGTAGGCCTGCACCACCACCTCAGGTACGAGATGATGTCCATATTCCTAAACTGAAATTGAATATTCCACCATTTGAGGGTAGATATGTTCCTGATATATATCTTACTTGGGAGTTAGAAACTGAACAACGATTTACATGTTTACAATATCCTGAGGAGAGACGAGTTGCTGCTGCTGTTTGTGCTTTCACTAGTTTTGCATGTGTATGGTGGTCTGAACATTGTAGATTATATCCTATTCCAACTACTTGGGCTGCTTTGAAAACTGCTATGCGTACTCATTGGGTTCCACCATATTATCAACGTGAATTGCTTCAAAAATTACAGCGCTTAAGACAAGGAAAAAATTCTGTAGAAGAATATTATCAGGAATTACAAACTGGCATGATTAGATGTGGTATTGTTGAGGAGAATGAAGCTATGCTTGCACGTTTTCTGGGTGGATTAAATAGAGAGATTCAGACCATTCTAGACTATAAGGAGTATACTAATATCACTCGTTTATTCCATCTTGCTTGTAAAGCTGAACGTGAAGTGCAGGATCGACAAGCATTGGCGCGAACTAACTTTTCTGCAGGCCGACCTTCATCATGGACACCGCGTGCATCTTCTACTTCAACTGCACCAGCACCTCAATGATAGAGGCAAAGGTGTCCCGTCTTTCGATGAGATGGTGGATTTCGCTTTGGTGGAAGTCGACTTTGACGATCCGACTGCGAACGTGCGAGGACGTCGCGCCTTAGCAATCGCTAAACCAACTCCGAGAGGTTATTGACCACGCCGGGCACGATCAACCTGACCACGAGGGTCTGTTTCCTGCGAGCAAATGAAGAACAAGCAAGAAACTAAGATTGCAATCTGGATATTGCGAATATAAGATGAAAACTTTATTGATCAAGGTGGGGTTCTGTGACGCCTTTGTCTGGTCGTTGAACACAAACGAAGTACGCGAAGTTGCAGCTATGGCGAACTTTTAATCTAAACAAAACCCAAAGTCTAAACGATGCCCTAAGGGCTGTATATATGGAGGAAGAGGGGGGAATTTCGTGGCCCTTGGTGGAGGGGTCCGAAATCAACCCTATCTCTTGTTTCCCCACACATACGGACTCTAAAAATAGCCTATACTTATGTATTTCGAAATTACATGGGCCTGGCCCAATAATAAGGTGACGCAGCACCTAAAATAGCCTCGGGACGAAATTTATGAAGTGGCATCTTGTATATTTCGTCCAAGGCTTCATTGATAGAGGCAAAGGTGTCCCGTCTTTCGATGAGATGGTGGATTTCGCTTTGGTGGAAGTCGACTTTGACGATCCGACTACGAACGTGCGAGGACGTCGCGCCTTAGCAATCGCTAAACCAACTCCGAGAGGTTATTGACCACGCCGGAGCACGATCAACCTGACCACGAGGGTCTGTTTCCTGCGAGCAAACGAAGAACAAGCAAGAAACTGAGATTGCAATCTGGATATTGCGAATATAAGATGAAAGCTTTATTGATCAAGGTGGGGTTCTGTGACGCCTTTGTCTGGTCGTTGAACACAAACGAAGTACGCGAAGTTGCAGCTATGGCGAACTTTTAATCTAAACAAAACCCAAGGTCTAAACGATGCCCTAAGGGCTGTATATATGGAGGAAGAGGGGGTGGATTTCGTGGCCCTTGGTGGAGGGGTCCGAAATCAACCCTATCTCTTGTTTCCCCACACATACGGACTCTAAAAATAGCCTATACTTATGTATTTCGAAATTACATGGGCCGGGCCCAATAATAAGGTGACGCAGCACCTAAAATAGCCTCGGGACGAAATTTATGAAGTGGCATCTTGTATATTTCGTCCAAGGCTTCATGCACCCATTATAGTGGCTTCAAAGTCCTGAAATCATCACTTGTAACTCCGTTCTTGTTCCCCTTGCGCATGCCATCATCTCCATGCTTGTTCTTGCTCCAATGTTCATCCTTCTCCAAGCTAGGCCCTTCATTTGTAAGCAAAACAAATGTATCCAATTTAGGCAGCATCATATTCTCATGAACATTAGAATCATTACCAAGAAACGAAAGTACCTGGTAATTTAGTTGGCGTGCACGAGCTCTAGTAATTGGTCCAGTATGTATAGCAGCAGGGGCTGTGGGTGTAACAATTGTATTGATGTCCTCATCATCCTCCCCTTCTTGAAATGAAGTCGTCCTCGACGGAAGTCCATCTTCCTCACCCAAATAAGGCTTCAAATCTGCAATGTTAAAAGTGGGACTAACCCCAAAATCTGCAGGCAGCTCAAGTTTATATGCATTATCATTTATTTTCTCTAACACCTTAAATGGACCATCAGCACGTGGCATTAACTTTGATTTGCGCAAATCAGGAAATCTATCCTTACGCAAATGTAACCAAACAAGATCTCCAGGTGCAAACACAACATGTTTTCTACCCTTATCTCCAGCAAGTTTATATTTAGCATTCATGCGCTCAATGTTTTCCTTAGTTAACTCATGCATTTTTAAAATCAATTCAGCACGTTGTTTAGCATCAAAATTAACCTTCTCTGAAAATGGAAGAGGCAACAAATCAATAGGTGCATGAGGTAGGAAACCATACACAACTTCAAAAGGGCACATCTTAGTAGTAGAATGCAATGAACGATTATAAGCAAATTCAATATGAGGCAAGCATTCCTCCCACATTTTCTTATTATTCTTCAAAACAGCCCTAAGCATAGTAGACAACGTTCTATTGACTACTTCAGTTTGTCCATCAGTTTGGGGGTGACAAGTAGTACTAAAAAGCAGTTTAGTCCCCAACTTAGCCCATAAACATCTCCAAAAGTGGCTAAGAAATTTAGTATCACGATCTGAAACAATAGTATTTGGCACACCATGCAAGCGAATAATTTCACGAAAGAACAAATCAGCAACATTAACAGCATCATCGCTTTTATGACATGGTATAAAGTGTGCCATTTTCGAGAATCTATCCACGACAACAAATATGCTATCCCTCCCCTTCTTTGTTCGAGGTAAACCTAATATGACAAGAACTCGGATTGGTGGTGGATATATGGTGGTAGATGGCAGCGGTGGTGGTATATGACAGCTGTGGTGGTATATGGATACGGATTCGAAGCGGTGGCGGATAAGCGGTGGTGGTAGATGGCAGGGGTGATGATGATGGTGCGGCGGCGGCGTGACAACTTATGACCAGAACTCGAAACTCTAAAAGACTAGACTCTAAGACCAGCAACTAGACACGACGATGCAACCGCAAATTCAACAAAGCAAAACCCTAAAAAGATTATGCAAAGGCTCAGATTGGTTCGGATATGATGAACTAACCCTAATTTTTTTTGTGGCTTTTTCGTGGACTGTAGGTATGAAGAACAGACTCGATCTAAACTACGAAAAACTGTAAAATCTCACCGAGCAACCTGGAAATCTGATACCACTTGATAGAGGCAAAGGTGTCCCGTCTTTCGATGAGATGGTGGATTTCGCTTTGGTGGAAATCGACTTTGACGATCCGACTACGAACGTGCGAGGACGTCGCGCCTTAGCAATCGCTAAACCAACTCCGAGAGGTTATTGACCACGCCGGAGCACGATCAACCTGACCACGAGGGTCTGTTTCCTGCGAGCAAACGAAGAACAAGCAAGAAACTAAGATTGCAATCTGGATATTGCGAATATAAGATGAAAGCTTTATTGATCAAGGTGGGGTTCTGTGACGCCTTTGTCTGGTCATTGAACACAAACGAAGTACGCGAAGTTGCAGCTATGGCGAACTTTTAATCTAAACAAAACCCAAGGTCTAAACGATGCCCTAAGGGCTGTATATATGGAGGAAGAGGGGGTGGATTTCGTGGCCCTTGGTGGAGGGGTCCGAAATCAACCCTATCTCTTGTTTCCCCACACATACGGACTCTAAAAATAGCCTATACTTATGTATTTCGAAATTACATGGGCCTGGCCCAATAATAAGGTGACGCAGCACCTAAAATAGCCTCGGGACGAAATTTATGAAGTGGCATCTTGTATATTTCGTCCAAGGCTTCATGCACACATTATGGTGGCTTCAAAGTCCTGAAATCATCACTTGTAACTCCGTTCTTGTTCCCCTTGCGCATGCCATCATCTCCATGCTTGTTCTTGCTCCAATGTTCATCCTTCTCCAAGCTAGGCCCTTCATTTGTAAGCAAAACAAATGTATCCAATTTAGGCAGCATCATACTCTCATGAACATTAGAATCATTACCAAGAAACGAAAGTACCTGATAATTTAGTGGGCGTGCAAGAGCTCTAGTAATTGGTCCAGTATGTATAGCAGCAGGGGCTGTGGGTGTAACAATTGTATTGATGTCCTCATCATCCTCCCCTTCTTGAAATGAAGTCGTCCTCGACGGAAGTTCATCTTCCTCACCCACATAATGCTTCAAATCTGCAATGTTAAAAGTGGGACTAACCCCAAAATCTGCAGGCAACTCAAGTTTATATGCATTATCATTTATTTTCTCTAACACCTTAAAGGGACCATCAGCACGTGGCATTAGCTTTGATTTGCGCAAATCAGGAAATCTATCCTTACGCAAATGTAACCAAACAAGATCTCCAGGTGCAAACACAACATGTTTTCTACCCTTATCTCCAGCAAGTTTATATTTAGCATTCATGCGCTCAATGTTTTCCTTAGTTAACTCATGCATTTTTAAAATCAATTCAGCACGTTGTTTAGCATCAAAATTAACCTTCTCTGAA
>NW_021284186.1:0-1941 GCF_002162155.2 Triticum dicoccoides
AGCACAGACAACCCCGCTCAACGATTTTAACTACATTCACGCAGCACCCTTTCGGCGGATTCCTATCAACTGTAGCGCATGTGCGCACTAGCGGTCTGGCGAGCAAGAAGGGATTACATGGATCGGCAATGAGATTACCTACAGAAAGTAAAAAATCACGAGAATACATACATCAGTAAAAAGGGTCATTAAAGTAAGCGTTTTTGAGAATTAAAGTTTTAAATTGCTTGATCACTAGCAGTGCACCAGAAGTGACTCATGGAAGAGCAAGACAGAGCGAAAGATCCGTACGTGGCTGCATGCGGCGAGGAGGAGGCGACTGTGGCGGGGATGCTGGGCTGCTGACGATGGTGGGCGGGCGAGCGGGTCCTGCGTCCAAAATCCACAGCAACCAAAGTTAATTACCAGCCGATTCATCCGTACTTCATCAAAAGTAAATAAAACTGGAAAAAGTAGTAGGAGGTGACGACGTGCGCAACCAGAAAAGAAACAGTGCCAATAGGCGATCCATTTGATTTGAGGAAGGCTACGCAAACCGCATGCAAAAAAGCAGCGCTGCCAGAGGATCAACATGGAAATGTTTGGCAACAGGGGCAGAGGCGATGCACCGCAGAGCGAAAAGCTCGGCCAACTCAGGCCTCGGTCGATCGAACAGCAAGAGTTTTTACTTTTGACTGTACTGCACAGAACAAAAACAAGGCAGAAGATACCGCAGAAAGCAAAGCCGCGTTGCGGTTCGAAACAGAGTGTCATCACGAGCGGGATGGAGCAGGAATCGATCTCGACGATGATCGTCTCAAAACAAAACAAGAAGGCGTGGACATGGCTACTGCTACTGGAGGTCGACGGCGAGGATAATCGACGACGATAATCGACGTCGAGGTCGACGGCGGCGACAACATTACATGAAATGATACTCAGTTGCCGTGTGTAAAAAAGTTCATTTCAAATTTGAGAAAAATTAAGGGGTATCTCACGACGAATGATTGCTTTATGATCCTTTGTATTTCTCGTGATTTAATTATGTGCTTATATTCTGCACCTGAAGCTTCTCTATGTAACTGATTACCTGGTCTATGTCTAATTATTTGCTAGCTAGCTACTTCTCTTGCTGTCAATTTCCTTTGCTTTACGTTGTCATTTTTTTTAATATTAATTATACATGTCAAGGGAATATGTAGTATACAAGTTTTACATGCAGATCATCTTAATGTTATATCATGCATTTATGTGCTTTGGTTTTCGTTTCAGCAAAGAAGAAGAAATATTCAGTTCTCCATGTGGATTTAAACAAATACAATTGACTAGTCCCTCCTTTTAAATTTGTTGCTTTGGTCTTCTACTAGGTTTGTAGATGGGATAGGTTCAAGGTTTTAAGATGGGCTAGGTTTCATCTAGCTTGTGCCATCGACTTGGTCTCAACCGTCTTAGGGCAAACCACCGCTTTAGGGAGGCGGCGGCCCCTTTGATGGCCTCACGACTCGACTCAACGATCGGGATCGATCATCGGTGGTGACGGCGAAGGTGGTACGGAGTCTAAACCGTGGGAGAGACCATAAAACTGAGAAGGCAAAGTTGGGAAGCTCCTACAAAGGTAAATGGTTTGGTACATGCATATAGATGCTTGATCGTTTGTTGTGATTTGTGAAATACTGTGAAATAGAGGAATAAGGTGCCATTGAGATTTGTTTGTTGTGAAAGGTACAATTATTATTCTAGATTTGCACAGATACCATCCATTATTTACCAATGTGTTCACTTATGTACTGCTGTTACCTATGGCATTAAGCCATTATTATTACTCCCTCTGTAAAGAAATATAAAAGCGTGATGATTTAGTCGAAAAGTTGCAAAATGTAATTGAGTATGTGATGTTTTGGTCCACAGCGAATCACTGATCGACAAGTGGCAGTCCAGAGGGTGGACTGGGCAGCACTAGCA
>NW_021284187.1:0-642 GCF_002162155.2 Triticum dicoccoides
AGTTCTGTTTTCTATTTTCTGTAATTGTGTTTGGATTTATTTTAAAATATCAAATCATTTTATAAAATCCTGGAAACAATTATGGGTACTTTCTGAATTATTTCAGTGACCCTTATCAATTTCCAACATTTATTTGAGCATTTAAATTATTTATAGTATTTAAATGCCCAAAGTCAAATACAATATGATTTAATTCAAAAATCCAAAAATGACCTAAGAATATAATCATCATTTTTGGCAGAGGTTTCCACCTTAACCAGAAATCATGAACTTTTCTTAGGAACCTTTTGGGTTTATTGAAAAGATTTTAATTCACCCTAGTTGAGTTGATTTAATGCTAGGGTTTTGAACATCCCCATTTCAAATTTAGGCAAAATTTAAACATGATGCAAACATGAAGATAGCCTAGAGCACTACCAGCAGCTAGGGATGTGACAACTCCGGAACAAATGGATAGCGAGAGGTGAATGAATATGAAGTGCACCGGCAAGAGAAAACATTTGGAACAAGGAAAAGATATGATCGACAAGGCTTGACTTGAATCCACAGGAGAAGAAAAAGAGCGAAGAATGATGAACCAGTAGAGCATCTCCATGAAAACCACCGGGTAAGAGCATTGACGGAAAAGAATGGAGCGACTTC
>NW_021284188.1:0-1894 GCF_002162155.2 Triticum dicoccoides
TTTAAATCTTTGAAATTGATACCCTGTATTTACAAATCCTAGTCAATCCCGACCCTGCATGAGTAAAATCTTATTTGGCGCAGTAGGAAAGGCATGATCCCAGACAGTCTGATTTCTACTGCGAATTACTACGTGGGCCCGCCTGTCATATGCATCTACTGAAAAGTTCACTTCCTAGCTATCCTATCAGGTGCGGTGGAGCGGCGATAGCGCGGCGCCGATGAGCTCCGAACAGCGTGCTGACCTGGGACTCGTACGTTCAACCTCATGAGCGTGCCGGACGGGATCGGCTTGGCCGTTGATGCCATTCTGGACGAGCTAGAGGTAGCGATCATCGACGCCATCAAGCCTTGCCATACCAAGCTGACGTCCCGTAGGCTGCAGCCACGTCCGCCTATGCACACGCATGCATGTACATCCATGTGTGACGCGTCCATCCAGCCGTTTGGTCGCACTGTTGCTCACTGACAGCGTAGCCGTTTGGCTCGGCTCGCTGGTAGCCGCGACACCGTGCTCGGTTTTGTGCCCGACGCCACCTGCTTCATGCAGCTGCTCGCAGCTATGCACCGCTCCCTGCGTGCCTCCCATCCCACTGGTCACGCACGTCATCAGCCAGCTCGTCGTGGTCGAGTCACGTACTAGCCATCGCGCTCGCCGCCGCATCTCACCACGCATGCAGGACGCCGCGACCCCAGGTGATGTAGGGCGGAACCCTATGGTGACGATCTTTCACGTTTGGAGTAGATCCTACGGAGAAACACGAGGATTGCGCGGAAGAACACAAGGGAAAACACAGGGAGAACGAGAGAAACACTCAGCCGACAAGTATTTGATCACACAAGGGCTAGAACACCGAACACATAAGGTAGCACACGATTCAAAATCAACAAAGGAAGATATGAGAGTAACCGTTCTTCTCCGTGAGGAGGTCTTGATTGTCTTCTCCTGATGGAGGCCTTGAATATGAATGGATCTTCTCTGAGGAGGCACGGTCCCTCACGTGGAGTAGATCAGGTACGGATAAGCTATGCTCTATCTCAAGATGAGCTATCACAACGCTAACCCTAGCTAGGAGGTGGGAGAGACCTATTTATATCGTAGTGCAAATGGGAGTCAAAGTGAAGGGGGTACAAGGGCTCCAGCCCGTGGCTGCGGTCACTCAGGTGTCGGAGGACGTCCGGAGGCTTGGGAGGGCCCGGACGTCCGGAAGGGCTCGGACATCCGTAGATACGGCTCTGTCGGGGACGCGTCGGTCGTCTGAAGGGAGCCGATCGTCCGGAGCTTCGGGAGGGTCCGGACGTCCGATGACCTTCGGTCTTCCATAGATTCGGCTCGGTCGCTAGTCGCCTGGTCGTCCAGTCCTCCTCGGACATCCGTAGATTTGGCTCGGGTGGTGAAGTACCGGACGTCCGGATAGCTCGGTCATCCGTGTCCTGGGAATCGTTGGACATCCGAACTAGGTCGGTCGTCCGACGCCTGTAGCTTCCAAAGCAGCTCTTCTTCTTGTCCATCACTCTTGGGGTCCTCGCCGTCTTGGCCCTTGCATGTAGTTGTTCCGTGGCTCTTCTCCAAGCACCTAATCACAAACAGTGTTTCTGAATGAGGTAGTAGTCATGTCTCGTGAGTAGGAAGAGGGAGTTCGAAGAGGAGCGAGTTCACCTTATCTTCAATAGCCTTAGATCGAGCTCTTGTCATGGGTCCAAGTGGTGTTGCGGGAGATGTAGGTACGTCCATGGGGATGAGCGAGGGATCCTCTGTATCATCTCCCCCCTTGGGAAAGATCCGAACTTGGATCAAAAGCTTCATCTCCATGGTATGGCGTGAGGTCCTTGACGTTGAAGATGTCGCTCACATTGTACTTGCCTCGTGGGAGGTCGATCTTGTAGGCGTTGTC
>NW_021284189.1:0-1753 GCF_002162155.2 Triticum dicoccoides
AAAACATTGAAGTGGCCGTGTAACAGATGAGTTGTCGTCCGAAACCCTGATACTCCGAAAGAGTTTGTGCAGTTTGTACACGAAGTGCGTCTAGTTTTTGCCGTGACCCTCTCTACTCTTTCGCACATGCTATGCGGGTGAAATTATGATACCATGCCAAGTTTCAACATTTTCAGAGTTCATTTTGTAGTGATTTTCAATTTCACGGTCATTTAGCTCTCTAAACAATTAGGTAAATGACCGAAAAATAAAAAATGATGTTAGAACATGTTGGAAATTGATGATGTCGCTTTGAATGCTGCATACTGAACACAAAAGAAGTCCGGAGTTCAAATAAGTTTAAAAAACATTGAAGTGGCCGTGTAACAGATGAGTTCTCGTCCGAAACCATGATACTCCGAAAGAGTTTGTCCAATTTGTACACGAAGTGCATCCAGTTTTTGCCGTGACCCTCTCTACTCTTTCGCACATGCTATGCGGGTGAAATGATGATACCATGCCAAGTTTCAACATTTTCAGAATTCATTTTGTAGTTATTTTCAATTTCACGGTCATTTAGCTCTCTAAACAATTAGGTAAATGACCAAAAAACAACAAATGATGTCAGAACATGTTGGAAATTGATGACGTCGCTTTGAATGCTGCATACTGAACACAAAAGAATTCCGGAGTTCAAATAAGTTTAAAAAACATTGAAGTGGCCGTGTAATAGATGAGTTCTCGTCCGAAACCCTGATACTCCAAAAGAGTTTGTCCAGTTTGTACACGAAGTGCGTCTAGTTTTTGCCGTGACCCTCTCTACTCTTTCGCACATGCTATGCGGGTGAAATTATGATACCATGCCAAGTTTCAACATTTTCAGAGTTCATTTTGTAGTGATTTTCAATTTCACGGTCATTTAGCTCTCTAAACAATTAGGTAAATGACCGAAAAATAACAAATGATGTTAGAACATGTTGGAAATTGATGATGTCGCTTTGAATGTTGCATACTGAACACAAAAGAAGTCCGGAGTTCAAATAAGTTTAAAAAACATTGAAGTGGCCGTGTAACAGATGAGTTCTCGTCCGAAACCCTGATACTCCGAAAGAGTTTGTCCAGTTTGTACACGAAGTGCGTCCAGTTTTTGCCGTGACCCTCTCTACTCTTTCGCACATGCTATGCGGGTGAAATGATGATACCATGCCAAGTTTAAACATTTTAAGAATTCATTTTGTTGTGATTTTCAATTTCATGGTCATTTAGCTCTCTAAACAATTAGGTAAATGACCGAAAAACAACGAATGATGTCAGAACATGTTGGAAATTGATAACGTTGCTTTGAATGCTTCATACTGAACACAAAAGAAGTCCGGAGTTCAAATAAGTTTAAAAAATATTGAAGTGGCCGTGTAACAGATGAGTTGTCGTCCGAAACCCTGATACTCCGAAAGAGTTTGTGCAGTTTGTACACGAAGTGCGTCCAGTTTTTGCCGTGACCCTCTCTACTCTTTCGCACATGCTATGCGGGTGAAATGATGATACCATGCCAAGTTTCAACATTTTCAGAATTCATTTTGTAGTTATTTTCAATTTCACGGTCATTTAGCTCTCTAAACAATTAGGTAAATGACCGAAAAATAACAAATGATGTTAGAACATGTTGGAAATTGATGATGTCGCTTTGAATGCTGCATACTGAACACAAAAGAAGTCCGGAGTTCAAATAAGTTTAAAAAACATTGAAGTGGCCGTGTAACAGATGAGTTCTCGT
>NW_021284190.1:0-1008 GCF_002162155.2 Triticum dicoccoides
CGAGTGCTCGCTCGGGTGCGCCCGCACCCGCTGGACCAAACTGCCAAGGCCATGACAGATGGGCCCCACGGCCCCACGCCCAGGACGGTTTAAAAAAAAACAGAGAGGGATTAAAAAAAAAAATAATAAAATAATAATAATAAAAAAAAGTAAAATTAATTAAATAAATATAATTAATAAAAATAAAAATGATTTAATAAAATTAATTATTAATTAATTAATTATCTAATGAATTAATTAAGTTAATTAATCCGGTTTAATTAAATTAATTAACTAGTTAAGTTTAATTAAACTGTAATTAGATTAACCTAAACCTTAATTAACCTAAATAGAGAATGACAGGTGGGTCCCACTGGACCCACATGTCAGGGTTGACTCAGTCAACCCCTGCTGACTGCTGACGTCAGCATGACATCATGCTGACGTCATAAATACCTTTTTTTCGAATTAATTAAATAAATAATTAAATTCCAAAATTATTAAAATCTTTTAAAAATCATATCTTTTAATCCGTAACTCGGATTAAAATGTTTTCAACATGAAAGTTGCTCAGAACGACGAGACGATTCCGGATACGCAGTCCGTTCGTCCACCACACCCCCCTAACCTATCGAACCCGCAACTTTCCCCCTCCGGCTCCTCTGCCCGAAAACACGAAACACCGGGAATACTTTCCCGGATGATTCCCCCTTGACCAGTACCACCTTATACCACGTTAGGGCACGCCTAGCTTCGCTTCTTGACATGTCATGCACCGATATGCATCTGTTTACTTGGTATTCATTGTTTCTTCCCCCTCTTCTCTCCGGTAGACTACGAGACCGACGCTGCTGCTGCCCAGTTCGACTACGGAGTTGACGACCCCTCTCTCTTGCCAGAGCAACCAGGCAAGCCCCCCCTTTGATCACCAGATATCGCCTATTCTCCTCTATACTGCTTGCATTAGAGTAGTGTAGCATGTTACTGCTTTCATTAATCCTATTCTGATGCATAGCCTGACATTGTCGC
>NW_021284191.1:0-839 GCF_002162155.2 Triticum dicoccoides
GGCACTTCAATGTTTTTTAAACTTATTTGAACTCCGGACTTCTTTTGTGTTTAGTATGCAGCATTCAAAGCAATGTCATCAATTTCCAACATGTTCTGACATCATTTGTTGTTTTTCGGTCATTTACCTAATTGTTTATAGAGCTAAATGACCGTGAAATTGCAAATCACTACAAAATGAATTCTGGAAATGTTGAAACTTGGCATGGTATCATCATTTCACCCGCATAGCATGTGCGAAAGAGTAGAGAGGGTCACAGCAAAAACTGGACGCACTTCGTGTACAAACTGGACAAACTCTGTCGGAGTATCAGGGTTTCGGACGAGAATTCATCTGTTACACGGGCACTTCAATCTTTTTTAAACTTATTTGAACTCCGGACTTCTTTTGTGTTCAGTATGCAGCATTCAAAGCGACGTCATCAATTTCCAACATGTTCTGACGTCATTTGTTGTTTTTCGGTCATTTACCTAATTGTTTAGAGAGTTAAATGACCGTGAAATTGAAAACCACTACAAAATGACTTCTGAAAATGTTGAAACTTGGCATGGTATCATCATTTCACCCGCATAGCATGTGCGAAAGAGTAGAGTGGGTCACGGCAAAAACTGGACGCACTTCGTGTACAAACTGGACAAACTCTTTCGGAGTATCAGGGTTTCGGACGAGAACTCATATGTTACATGAGCACTTGAATGTTTTTTAAACTTATTTGAACTCCGGACTTCTTTTGTGTTCAGTATGCAACATTCAAAGTGACGTCATCAATTTCCAACATGTTCTGACATCATTTGTTGTTTTTCGGTCATTTACCTAATTGTTTAGAGAGCTAAATGACC
>NW_021284191.1:6557-7901 GCF_002162155.2 Triticum dicoccoides
AAACTTATTTCAATTCCGGACTTTTTTTCTGTTCAGTATGCAGCATTCAAAGCGACACCATCAATTTCCAACATGTTCTGACATTATTTCTTGTTTTTTGGTCATTTACCTAATTGTTTAGAGAGCTAAATGACCGTGAAATTGAAAATCACTACAAAATGAATTCTAAAAATGTTGAAACTTGGCATGGTATCATCATTTCAACCGCATAGGATGTGCGAAAGAGTAGAGAGGGTCACGGAAAAAACTGGACGCACTTCGTGTACAAACTGGACAAACTCTTTCGGAGTATCAGGGTTTTGGACGAGAACTCATATGTTACATGAGCACTTCAATGTTTTTTAAACTTATTTGAACTCCGGACTTCTTTTGTGTTCAGTATGCAACATTCAAAGCGACGTCATCAATTTCCAACATGTTCTGACATCATTTGTTGTTTTTCGGTCATTTACCTAATTGTTTAGAGAGCTAAATGACCGTGAAATTGAAAATCACTACAAAATGAATTCTGGAAATGTTGAAACTTGGCATGGTATCATCATTTCACCCGCATAGCATGTGCGAAAGAGTAGAGAGGGTCACGGAAAAAACTGGACGCACTTCGCGTACAAACTGGACAAACTCTTTCGGAGTATCAGGGTTTCGGACGAGAACTCATATGTTATATGAGCACTTGAATGTTTTTTAAACTTATTTGAACTCCGGACTTCTTTTATGTTCAGTATGCAACATTCAAAGCAACGTCATCAATTTCCAACATGTTCTGACATCATTTGTTCTTTTTTGGTCATTTACCTAATTGTTTAGAGAGCTAAATGACCGTGAAATTGAAAATCACTACAAAATGAATTCTGGAAATGTTGTAACTTGGCATGGTATCATCATTTCACCCGCATAGCATGTGCGAAAGAGTAGAGAGGGTCATGGCAAAAACTGGACGCACTTCGTGTACAAACTGGACAAACTCTTTCGGAGTATCAGGGTTTCGGACGAGAACTCATCTGTTACACGGGCACTTCAATGTTTTTTAAACTTATTTGAACTCCGGACTTCTTTTGTGTTCAGTATGCAGCATTCAAAGCGACGTCATCAATTTCCAACATGTTCTGACATCATTTGTTGTTTTTCGGTCATTTACCTAATTGTTTATAGAGCTAAATGACCGTGAAATTGGAAATCACTACAAAATGAATTCTGGAAATGTTGAAACTTGGCATGGTATCATCATTTCACCCGCATAGCATGTGCGAAAGAGTAGAGAGGGTCACGGCAAAAACTGGACGCACTTCGTGTACAAACTGGACAAACTCTTTCGGAGTATCAGGGTTTCGGACGAGAACTCAT
>NW_021284191.1:8167-9908 GCF_002162155.2 Triticum dicoccoides
GGTCATTTACCTAATTGTTTAGAGAGCTAAATGACCGTGAAATTGAAAAACACTACAAAATGAATTCTGGAAATGTTGAAACTTGGCATGGTATCATCATTTCACCCGCATAGCATGTGCGAAAGAGTAGAGAGGGTCACGGCAAAAACTGGACGCACTTCGTGTACAAACTGGACAAACTCTTTCGGAGTATTAGGGTTTCGGATGAGAACTCATCTGTTACACGGGCACTTCAATGTTTTTTAAACTTATTTGAACTCCGGACTTCTTTTGTGTTCAGTATGCACCATTCAAAGCGACGTCATCAATTTCCAACATGTTCTGACATCATTTGTTGTTTTTCGGTCATTTACCTAATTGTTTATAGAGCTAAATGACCGTGAAATTGGAAATCACTACAAAATGAATTCTGGAAATGTTGAAACTTGGCATGGTATCATCATTTCACCCGCATAGCATGTGCGAAAGAGTAGAGAGGGTCACGGCAAAAACTGGACGCACTTCGTGTACAAACTGGACAAACTCTTTCGGAGTATCAGGGTTTCGGACGAGAACTCATATGTTACATGAGCACTTGAATGTTTTTTAAACTTATTCGAACTCCGGACTTCTTTTGTGTTCAGTATGCAGCATTCAAAGCGACGTCATCAATTTCCAACATGTTCTGACATCATTTGTTGTTTTTCGGTCATTTACCTAATTGTTTAGAGAGCTAAATGACCGTGAAATTGAAAAACACTACAAAATGAATTCTGGAAATGTTGAAACTTGGCATGGTATCATCATTTCACCCGCATAGCATGTGCGAAAGAGTAGAGAGGGTCACGGCAAAAACTGGACGCACTACATGTACAAACTGGACAAACTCTTTCGGAGTATCAGGGTTTCGGACGAGAACTCATCTGTTACACGGGCACTTCAATGTTTTTTAAACTTATTTGAACTCCGGACTTCTTTTGTGTTCAGGATGCAGCATTCAAAGCGACGTCATCAATTTCCAACATGTTCTGACATCATTTGTTGTTTTTCGGTCATTTACCTAATTGTTTATAGAGCTAAATGACCGTGAAATTGCAAATCACTACAAAATGAATTCTGGAAATGTTGAAACTTGGCATGGTATCATCATTTCACCCGCATAGCATGTGCGAAAGAGTAGAGAGGGTCACGGCAAAAACTGGACGCACTTCGTGTACAAACTGGACAAACTCTTTCGGAGTATCAGGGTTTCGGACGAGAACTCATCTGTTACACGGGAAATTCAATGTTTTTTAAACTTATTTGAACTCCGGACTTCTTTTGTGTTTAGTATGCAGCATTCAAAGCGACGTCATCAATTTCCAACATGTTCTGACATCATTTGTTGTTTTTCAGTCATTTACCTAATTGTTTATAGAGCTAAATGACCGTGAAATTGCAAATCACTACAAAATGAATTCTGGAAATGTTGAAACTTGGCATGGTATCATCATTTCACCCGCATAGCATGTGCGAAAGAGTAGAGAGGGTCACGGCAAAAACGGGACGCACTTCGTGTACAAACTGGACAAACTCTGTCGGAGTATCAGGGTTTCGGACGAGAATTCATCTGTTACACGGGCACTTCAATCTTTTTTAAACTTATTTGAACTCCGGACTTCTTTTGTGTTCAGTATGCAGCATTCAAAGCGACGTCATCAATTTCCAACATGTTCTGACATCATTTGTTGTTTTTCGGTCATTTACCTAATTGTTTAGAGAG
>NW_021284191.1:12844-15342 GCF_002162155.2 Triticum dicoccoides
AAAGCGACACCATCAATTTCCAACATGTTCTGACATCATTTGTTGTTTTTTGGTCATTTACCTAATTGTTTAGAGAGCTAAATGACCGTGAAATTGAAAATCACTACAAAATGAATTCTAAAAATGTTGAAACTTGGCATGGTATCATCATTTCAACCGCATAGCATGTGCGAAAGGGTAGAGAGGGTCACGGAAAAAACTGGACGCACTTCGTGTACAAACTGGACAAACTCTTTCGGAGTATAAGGGTTTCGGACGAGAACTCATCTATTACACGGGCACTTCAATGTTTTTTAAACTTATTTGAACTCCGGACTTCTTTTGTGTTTAGTATGCAGCATTCAAAGTGACGTCATCAATTTCCAACATGTTCTGACATCATTTGTTGTTTTCAGTCATTTACCTAATTGTTTAGAGAGCTAAATGACCGTGAAATTGAAAATCACTACAAAATGAATTCTGAAAATGTTGAAACTTGGCATGGTATCATCATTTCACCCGCATAGCATGTGCGAAAGAGTAGAGAGGGTCACGGCAAAAACTGGACGCACTTCGTGTACAAACTGGACAAACTCTTTCGGAGTATTAGGGTTTCGGACAAGAACTCATCTGTTACACGGGCACTTCAATGTTTTTTAAACTTATTTCAATTCCGGACTTTTTTTCTGTTCAGTATGCAGCATTAAAGCGACACCATCAATTTCCAACATGTTCTGACATCATTTGTTGTTTTTTGGTCATTTACCTAATTGTTTAGAGAGCTAAATGACCGTGAAATTGAAAATCACTACAAAATGAATTCTAAAAATGTTGAAACTTGGCATGGTATCATCATTTCAACCGCATAGCATGTGCGAAAGGGTAGAGAGGGTCACGGAAAAAACTGGACGCACTTCGTGTACAAACTGGACAAACTCTTTCGGAGTATAAGGGTTTCGGACGAGAACTCATCTATTACACGGGCACTTCAATGTTTTTTAAACTTATTTGAACTCCGGACTTCTTTTGTGTTTAGTATGCAGCATTCAAAGTGACGTCATCAATTTCCAACATGTTCTGACATCATTTGTTGTTTTCAGTCATTTACCTAATTGTTTAGAGAGCTAAATGACCGTGAAATTGAAAATCACTACAAAATGAATTCTGAAAATGTTGAAACTTGGCATGGTATCATCATTTCACCCGCATAGCATGTGCGAAAGAGTAGAGAGGGTCACGGCAAAAACTAGACGGACTTCGTGTACAAACAGGACAAACTCTTTCGGAGTATCAAGGTTTCAGACGAGAACTCATCTGTTACACGAGCACTTCAATGTTTTTTAAACTTATTTGAACTCCGGACTTCTTTTCTGTTCAGTATGCAGCATTCAAAGCGACATCATCAATTTCCAACATGTTCTGACATCATTTGTTGTTTTTGGTCATTTACCTAATTGTTTAGAGAGTTAAATGACCGTGAAATTGAAAATCACTACAAAATGAATTCTGAAAATGTTGAAACTTGGCATGGTTCATCATTTGACCCGCATAGCATGTGCGAAATAGTAGAGAGGGTCAGGGCAAAAACTGGACACACTTCGTGTACAAACTGGACAAACTCTTTCGGAGTATCAGGGTTTCAGACGAGAACTCATCTGTTACACGGGCACTTCAATGTTTTTTGAAATTATTTGAACTCCGGACTTCTTTTGTGTTTACTATGCAGCATTCAAAGCGACATCATCAATTTCCAACATGTTCTAACATCATTTGTTGTTTTTCGGTCATTTACCTAATTGTTTAGAGAGCTAAATGACCGTGAAACTGAAAATCACTACAAAATGAATTCTGGAAATGTTGAAAGTTGGCATGGCATCATCATTTGACCCGCATAGCATGTGCGAAAGAGTAGAGAGGGTCACGGCAAAAACTGGACGCACTTCGTGTACAAACTGGACAAACTCTTTCGGAGTATCAGGGTTTCGGAAGAGAACTCATCTGTTACACGGGCACTTCAATGTTTTTTAATCTTATTTGAACTCCAGACTTCTTTTGTGTTCAGTATGCAGCATTCAAAGCGACGTCATCAATTTCCAACATGTTCTGACATCATTTGTTGTTTTTCGGTCATTTACCTAATTGTTTAGAGAGCTAAATGACCGTGAAATTGAAAATCACTACAAAATGAATTCTGAAAATGTTGAAACTTGGCATGGTATCATCATTTCACCCGCATAGCATGTGCGAAAGAGTAGAGAGGGTCACGGCAAAAACTGGACGCACTTCGTGTACAAACTAGACAAACTCTTTCGGAGTATCAGGGTTTCAGACGAGAACTCATCTGTTACACGGGCACTTCAATGTTTTTTGAAATTATTTGAACTCCGGACTTCTTTTGTGTTTAGTATGCAGCATTCAAAGCGACGTCATCAATTTCCAACATGTTCTAACATCATTTGTTGTTTTTCGGTCATTTACCTAATTGTTTAGAGAGCTAAATGACCGTGAAATTGAAAATC